>NW_020621047.1:557719-563010 GCF_003573695.1 Papaver somniferum | reverse complement strand
TAAATAAAAAAGAAGAAAATAAAATTTGGTTTTTGAAATGGGAGCAAGCCCACTGTGCAAGCCTCTAATGAAATGAAGGCTGCGGCCTACGAAAATCCAAGTTTTAATTTTGAAAGTTTAATTTGGCCCAGTTGGTTAAGGCCCGACGTTTGTTTTAAAACTTTGGTTTCGAGGTCCACTTACAAGTCCACAATCAGTTATAAGCTCAGCTGGGTTTAAACCCAGAGTCCAAAATACAAGTCCAATGAAAAAATTTAAACAAGCCCACACAAAATAAATACAAGCCCACAAATTAAACAAACAAGCCAAAAAATAAATTATTACAAACCCAAAATAGGAAAATAAAAAGCCCAAAAAATTGGGTTAATTATTACAAGCCCACAATTAAAAATTTGGAAGCCCACAGGTTGGGTTCTCTCAATGAATGGGTTTAGGCTTACCTTTTTAGCACAGCCCTGCTGCTCTGATATTGTTGCAAAAACCCAGTTGGGTTTTGGTTCTTTTCCTTGGTGGCGTCCCAGCAGAGGAAAAACAGGTTCAGAATCAGCAGGTCCAACAGCAAATGAAACGAAGCAGATGCAGATGCAAATGCTATGCAATGAAATACAAAATAGCTAAGAAAACACACAGATAAAACACAGCACCAATCCCCGGCAGCGGCGCCAAAAACTTGGTAGTCCCCGGCAGCGGCGCCAAAAACTTGGCAGGCCTTGAAAGGGGTATAGAAATTATCCCCGGCCGAAAACTTGGTGGGCCCGGAGATATGTATAAAAATGAGCGCAATAAAACGGGGGCCTACAGTAATACCGCAAGTGCACGGTCGTCGGTTGTAGCTCGTGCAAGTACGGGTCGATCCACAGAGATCGGGTGTGTTTTGGAAGTGTTTTAGCTAATTGGGTTCCTAGTTTTGCTTTGGGCTTAGAAGCCTTTTGGAACTATTGGGCTTAATGTACTAATGGGTTTGTTCTCAATAAAAGGAACTGAGCTTGGGCTCAGTTAGTCTTTGAAAAGCAAATTGGGCTTTGGCCTTAAAGTGAGTTCAGGTTTTTGGGTTAAGCCCACAAATTAATTGAATTGGGCTTTAGCTCTAACCTATCAATACACTAGGCTTTGGCCTTAATGAAATTTGGGCTTTGGTCTTAAACAACTGGGCTTTGGTTAAGCCCACAGATGACTGAATTGGGCTTCAGTTTGAAGTGAGCCTTGGGCTTGAGATGTATTGGGCTTAGCTATTGAACTTAGGCCTTTTGGGCTTTGGACTCAGTTGTTGAACTAGGCCTTTGCTTGGCCTTGGAAGGCAGCAGCAGGGGCAAGAGAAAGAAATGGCAGCAACAGCTGCAGCAGAACAAGAGCTGCACAGCAGTGCAGCAGCAACAGAGTTGCAGCAGCAGCTGCAGCAGAAGTGGCAGCAGGGCAGATAGTGATGCAGCAGGAACTGCAGGAAGGCAGCAGCAGCTGCAAGGGGAGAAAAGCAGCAGCACTGCAGAGGCAGCAGTGTAGCAGTGCAGCAGTAGAAATGTAGCAGCAACAACAGCACAAGGCAAGAAACAAAACAAATGAAAACAGCAAAATAACACAAGATGAACCAAGGCCTAAGGCCAAGGGCAGGAGTGAAAAAGAAACTGAAATGAAGCAAACAAAGAAAAGAAATTGTGGAGGGGAAATGCAGGGGATGAATGAGAGTTTCCTTTACCTAGCCAGTTCACCTAGGTCAAGTTCTTGTCAAATATCTAGTTAACCAACCTTAGCTAACCCCTAGTATTGGCTGTCTGTTTAAGGCACAACCAATCACAGACTAACTAGGCAGTGGCTCACTAATGTAGCTAATGAATTCTTTAGAACCACCACTGACCCCTAGCATTAGTGGTCTTCTTACAGCACCACTAATCACAAATCAGGTGATCTTTCAAGAATCCAACTAGCCTAAACTGTTGTCAGCTCAGCAAAAACCATCCTAATAGCTAACCATCATGGTTCAGTTCTTTTCTCATCCTAGAGGGGAATTAGAACATGTTGCAACACACAAACTAGTTAACACAAATAAGATATGAACACTACAATCACACACTGAACTGAGCTAACAGGAGACAACATAACATAACATAACATAACAGGAGCATACAAGCTAACAGGAGACAACAACATTAACAGAAATGTGAAACTGAACATAACAGGAAGCAAATAGCATGAGCAAGAAACTGAAAATTGACATTTAACAGGACATTGAGAATTAACAGAACTTAGCAGTTCTGGATGCAGGCTAATCCCAACATAAAGTTTTCCACAACACCCCAGCGCTCAATTTATAGTTCTACACATTTTCTCCCAATTTCCCCCAAAACAGTTGAGGCTAGGGTTTGAGATTACTCACCCAATTTGACACAACAACTCCCGTTTGATGTCGACCCATGCTTTGTATGGCTCTCCTGCTCCTTTCCATGCCTTCAATTTCTCATTCTCATCAACCTATTTCACCTACTTCACACCTAGGGCAGTGGCGTGAGAGGAGAAGAAATTGGTTGTTGATGGAGAAGTATAACTCGATAATGATGATGGGTTTAGCTGTGTAGGGGTGGTTAGGTGGTTAGGGAGTAGGTGGTGACAGAGGTGGAGAAGGTGGTGGTGCGGTGGCGGACATGGTGTAGCAGGGTGATGGTTCTGCAGAGGGGTGGGTGGTGGTGGAGATGGGTGCGATAGAATGGGAGAAGGGTCTGTTTGGTTGGGGTGTAGGTGCTCGGTCGCTAGGGTGTTAGGCGGGTCCATCGAATTTGATGTTCTGCAACGCTGAGTCATTGGATGCGAAGCTGGTAGGTAGATCGGACGGTGATGTGAAGTGGAGCTTGTAGCGACCGTTGGATTATATGATACAACAAAATGAACGGTACTTGATGGAGTTAGGTACTGTAGTGTTAGGCGGAGATATCAAACTTTGATGCACAGCAAGGGAGCGACCGTTGGATTCAACTACCATCTAATCTGAAGGCTTGGAATTTCAGCGCTGTGGTGCTTAGCAGAGACATCAGATTTTGATGCTCAGCAAGGAGCGACCGTCGGATGCTTCTGAGAAATGATCTGATGGCTGAGAACGGAGGCGCTTTTGTGTGTAGAAAATGAGGTTGTGCGCACCATTCTTCGCGGCTTCCTTGCGTAATTTCTCCCGGCTTTTCACTACTTTTCTGCTCTTTTCGCTCCGCGACTCATCCGAACTTTATTTACTACCTAAAAATGCAAAATTAATTAATAAAAATATTTATTCTTGAAAACAATGAAAATACAGAATATGGGATAAAATGTAGAATTAATGCATAAAAGATGAGTTAAATTTCCAACAAAAAGGGATAAATATATACAATATTTGGCACTCATCAATGGTTTTGAACACGAATCAAATTTGGAAACAAAGGTCCCATGCTGATAGTTGTACACCAACCTACTTCCTCATCTTCATAGTGGGCATTGTATACCCATGGTTTCCAAACAATTGCTCCAGGTGACACTCTCAGATCCATCTGTCTTTTAGCATTATTCACAGAATGTTTCCCGGAGTCTGGTTGTTGCACACCCTTTTTATGAGTTGATTTAAACATATTAATCGCATGGTACATTTGTTCCGGTACGAATGAACCAAATTTCAGTAATGGCTAACAATTACAAAAGTAAATATAGTATCAATACTCTAATATCATCCACATTGCTGCCAGGTTATTACCATCACCACTAGAAGCCTTGTCCAAGTTGTTTAACAGTTTACCATAAATAAATGAACCCCAATCAAACCTACCAAGATTTTGTAAGCTTTCTGAATCTCCCAAAACAACTAACCATGCTTTTGAAGCGTTAGAGGAAGTCGTTCCGGTGAATACTTGACCAATAACCCAAAGAAGAAAAATCCTAGTCAATTCCTCCCAGTTCCCAGTGTTGTCCATGAGTTTCCTACTGTTTATATAAGATGAAAGGTGAGAGAGACATACAACTGAGGATTTACTATATATCCTAGGTTTTTTTAGAAGTCTTGGCTTCTCTTGTTGGGTTGGGGGGGGGGGGGGGGGGGCACTTGGGCATCATCTTCAGTATTTGCAGATGGATTATTTGGGTTGGCGATCACACCTCTAAAGTACAAATCATATAAACTTTCATAATATTCTCTGGTTAACCTCTTAGAGTAATTTATAGGCTCACCTTTACCTATATGAATTCTGGTTAACATTACAAAGTCTAAAAGGTGTCAATCCTATTTCAATGCCCGAGAAATGGAAAGTCTTGGTTGTATGCAACCATCTAGCTACTAGAGCATTTGTGATTTGCACATCTGAATTCTTAAAATCAAAACAAAAATATCCTGGAAAATCCACAATTATCTAGTACCTGACGTGCGCGTGGATTACTCCATACAAGGATATCATAATAATCCTTAATGCTTCCCCAACTAGTCCTCATTTTCATCTTCGATGCATCTTTACCGGATATATGGCTATCTCTACCTTTTACAGACAATTTTTGGTCCGTCGGGTACTTCATATCATTATCTAAATGCACCAAACAAAAAAATAGAAACGTGTGAAAATCAATTATTGAAAATCAACTAACAAATGTAAACCTCTTGGAGGAAAAACTTAACTATATACTCCAAAGCATATTTTACTAACAATTTTCGTCTATCATTGTTTCTATCAATTGTGTATTATACAAATTACAAGACATGCAACATCATTAAGATAATCTAAAATCAAATGTCACTACAAATCAACCATGTTCATCAATAACTAAACGATCAATCATATTCATCAATAAATAACAAAAATGTATCATGTTAAATTCATTTAACAAATACAAAGCAGTAACTAATAGTTGTGGAATTCAATTTGTATTAATAACCTATCAATTTTACCAAATTAATCCTAATTGAAAATAAAAATGGAAACTAGGGTTTAAGGTTAAAATGGTTTACCTTTAGGGATTTAGTGGTTAAAACCCCTCCCAATCATAGGCAAATGCGATTTCACCCTTCCTTCAACAAACCCAAACAAAAAAAATGGAGAACACAACGGTGTTTGATTTTTTAATGAGTATAAGAAGATGAACTGAAGGAGAAAAAAGAAAAGGGATGAACAAAAAAACTCTATCGAGTTTCTGTAACTTTTAGGTGAAATTGTAGAACGATTAATGGTTAGCCGGTTTAACGGGGTTTGACTGGTCAATATAGGAATAACGGTTAATGGATAACCATTTTCAGTGAAACTGGTGATCACTGACCGTTATTTTAAGAACGGTTGATTGTTGTCTTTTTTTTT
>NW_020621047.1:534231-557579 GCF_003573695.1 Papaver somniferum | reverse complement strand
TTTTTTTTTTTTGCTTAGAACGGCTAATGGTTAGCCATCTCTAAATTTCTCTAGGAAAAACCGCAAGAGCCAGATCCTTCCCAAGTTGATGTGTAAAGGTGTTTGGGAAGTGGCTAGGAATGCCCACAAGACCCCGTCAAAGGCAACAAAGTTTTTCTTAATAAATTCAAAATTTTTAAGTTTTAGACAACGAAGACTCACCATCATTGGATACATTGATGAAGACGCATCCGTAGTAGAAAAAAAATGGTAATCCCTTAAAGAGGATGGTGGATTACGAGAACGAGATGGATGTGAATGTATTGCTGATGATGGAATCGCTGGAGAGAAAGGCACCTGAGTAGGTGGAGATGTGGATGATTGGCCTGGCAATACGATAGGTGACTGAACTACAAGAATAGTAGTAGTATCAGCAGAAATTGATTCTACAGGACGGACAGAAGACGAGCCACTCATGGAATTGCGTGTAGCCATAGTTGGTTATGCAGCGGAATCATGAGAAGGTACGACATGATATGAATGCTCAGAATGCGACTGAGAGTGAGAGCATGGGATAGAATTCTCAGGATTCGGAATATCGCCACATGATTGGGGCTGAAATATGGAGTCGCATAATAAGAATAATCAGGCTGTGAAGGCTCAATAGGAACCGATGAAGAAATATCTTTAAAAGGAATTGTATATTCATGAAACAATACATCGCGTGATACATACACAGATTTTGATGACAGATAAAAAATTTTGTAACCCTTCTGGCCATGAGGATATCCAATGAAAATGCTCGGCTTAGCACGTTGATCGAATTTGTTACAAATACGTATATTTCTTCCAAAACAAAGTCAACCAAACACTCGGTGATGTGAATAATCTGGTGGAGAATTGAGAAGTAACTCATGTGGAGATTTATGAGATAATACCGGTGCAGGAAATTTGTTAATCAAATATGTTGCAGCTAAAATGCAATCTCCCCAAAATTGGATGGGTAAATTAGCTTGAAAGCGTAAAGACCTTGCAACATTGAGCAAGTGAAGATGCTTGCGTTCAACAATACCATTTTTCTTTGGCGTATATATGCAACTGGTTTGATGGAGAATTCCATTTTGATGAAACCAAGATTGAAGTTCATTTGATTATAACTCAGACCCAAATCAGACCTGAAAGTCTGTAATTGAGGAATAACTAATGAATTGATACTAGAGGAGATGCTGGTAATGTGATGCCCAAATTGTTTCATAACAAAGGCAAAGAAACATTTGAGAAACTTCAAGGTTTCAGACTTTACTTTCATCAAAAATACCCATGTAGTAATCATCTACTATTGTAAGAAAATATTTTGCACCAGTTAAAGAGGCAGTAAAAAAAGGACCCCATATGTCAGCATGAATTAATTGAAATGACTCTTTCATAAAGAAACCCCATGGGCATACATCACATAAGTGTTTAAATGAAGAACAAACATAAAAAAAATTACGAGCTAAAAAATTAACACAATCCATATGTGGATGACCGAGACGACTGTGCCATATATCCACTGGTTTATTAGCAGCTAAAGATGAAACTGATGGTTGGAAACTGAAATGATAGAGGCAAGCGATACGCCTGCTCCATCCAATCTCCTTGTTCGTGAGACGGTCCTGGAAGATGCAAGACTCGTGTGAGAAATTGATACAACAGTTTGTTGTGCTTGTAAGCTGACTTACAGAGATCAAGTTAAATTTAAAACTTGGAATGTGTAAAACATTGAGTAGCTGAATATTGGGAGATAAGTTCACAGTCCCAATACGATTGACAGATATATTCAAACCGTTTGGTAAATGAACCGTGATTGGGTTCATAACCAATATGTATGAAGAAAAACAAGAGAGAGTTGAGCAAATGTGATGAGTTTCCCCACTGTCTATAATCCAAACATTAGAAGAACAAGTCAGAATACCTGCAAAATTGGAAAATGAAGTGACAGTAGTGTCTCCATTGTTTGGTTCCAGTAAAGACATAAGTCTGGCATATTGAGATGCAGTTATACCAGGAGCAGCCTGTGTATTAGGAAAAGCAGCAGCATCAGCATATGCCGGAGTTGGAATATCTCTGGATCTCGGCGGATCTTTTGGGTAGCCATTGAGCTTCCAGCAGGTAAGACGAGTAAGACCATGTTTGTTGTAGTGGTCGCAAAAAGGTATGGGTTGCTTGTTAGTACATTGCTAGCGTCGGATGTAGTATCGGGATTGAAGAAAGACCTCTAATTTAGTCTTTCTGAGTTGGGAGCACTGCGAGAAAAATTAAGTGTAGCAGATTCAACCTGGGAGCACTGCGAGAAAAATTAAGTGTAGCAGATTCAACCTGAGTAAAAGAGGATGATTTTATACCTTGCTTCTCCTACTCCTGCCTCACGAGATTATAGAGTTTGTATGCTGATGGCAAGGGTTCCATCAACAAACACTAACTGCGCAGTACAGAAAAACGATCGTGGAGCCCTTGTAGAAACTCCATGGCTCTATCTTGGGTATGACGATCTACAAAATATTTTCCTGCACCACAGATGCAAGGCTGAAGAGGTCTGAATGTATCCAGTTGATCCCAAAACGTCTTGAGTTGTGTAAAGGACATCGCAACGTTGTGATTTTCTTGTTTCAAAGATGAAATCAATTGTTTCAGAGCAAACAGTTTCGGCGCATTCGTATGAGAGAACCTGTTCTTAATCTCTAACCATTGTTCCGTGCAGAGGGGAAAGATATGACACTAGATTTGATAACTGGATCGACTGAGTTTTCAACCTAAATACCAACCAAATCGTATGCACGAGTCCAACGAAGGAGATCAGTTGGATCCATGGGTTTGGTGATGGCTCCATCAATGTAACCTAGCTTGTCTTTGGCACTTAGGGATTTTCGGATTCCTCTTTCCCAGATGCAATAGTTATCATCTGTGAGGAGAGGAGTAAATATGACAGTGGTAGGGTTGTCAGCCGGATGCACATAATAGGGACTTGATTGAGGAAGACCTGAATCTCTATTAGGTGGAGGATTACTGGAAGATGGAGGTATTTGGATGTCATCTTCAACAGTCATGACGATACAGTTGCAAGAAAAAAAACTAACCTAGCTCTAGAGTACCATGTTGCAATATTTGGTTTTGGGTTTTCTATCTCACACAACTGTGTTGAGATTGATTTCATTATTTTGTATATATACTTGTACAAATACATTGAATGAGTGGAGATCCTAATACTATAATTACATCAAGAGAATTAAATTTATTCCTATAGATAAATCAAAAAAATTAAAACTAATTACATCAATATTATTCTTTGCATGTACTAATCTTGTTTCCATATTCTTCATTGCATGTATTCAATCACATATTATTCTTTGCGTGTACTAATCTTGTTTCCATATTCTTCATTGCATGTATTCAATCACATATTATTCTTTGCATGTACTGATTTTGTTTCCGTATTCTTCATTGCATGTACTTAATATGTGTTGATCTAGCTTCTTATATATTTGCATGTGGTAATAATATATAACTCAGTTTCAGCGGAGTTCCGGGGAGCTGTTCATGCGTTCATAATAGCTCGGTCAAAGGGTATGTCACACATATGGTTTGAATGCGACTCGATATATGTTATCAAAGCACTGTCTGATTATTCTTTGGTACTATGGAGACCAGCAATGCATTGGGCTAACTGTATTAAGTTTTTATCCACAATTCAATTTAGATATTCCCACATATATAGAGAGGGAAATGCAGTAGCTGATCTCTTAGACAAATGGGGAGCTTTTACAGGGTCTCGATGGTGGCCTGAGCCGCCAAATTTTATTCGTTCTGCCCTAGGAATTGGTAGGTCAGGCCTGCCAGTTTATCGCTTTCGATAGTTTGTATCATGTTTTTTCGCGTTTTCATTTTATTTTGTTATCTCTTTTTATTGTATTTTGAGGTATTGGCCTAGTCCTTCTCATTCTTTTTTCTTGCCTTTCTCAATAAATTGCTCTTCGTGAAAAAAAATGACAATCCCTATTATATGATTTGTCGATTGTTTCAAATAAAACTTCAACATTCTTGAACTCCCATAGTAATTTCACATGGTCTATGGACTTCACAACTTCTGGGTGCCGGAAAATGAACAACTTAGTCCATGATTTATTCACGTTGTAATCCTTCTTCACCCAAACTTCAATATTAGAGCTTTCGTATGCATGTAATAATACGCAAACACACCCACCTGAAATACCCATATTTACATCTAAATATCTTGATTCAATATTATGAGAACATATGAATTCTCATGGTATCATATATAATAACGATCCTTCGTTTTTCATTCAACAAAGCTTCACAATACACAATAATTTTTAGCCTTTTTGGGTAATAAAGATTCAATAATTTTTCCCAACTCAGTTTTTAAGATTCATCTTCTAAAATTTTTTGGTAACAACCAAAAAGGGTTCTTATCAAATAAATCGAAACAACAAACATCGTAATACCAACATCAACAACAACACAGTTCATATAATTGTAACTCAAGAAACTGCAGCAATGTCGACTTCCGCTGAATCTGGTACTTCTTGTTCTCTACCCTTTTCAAATATCACAAATTTTTTTCAATGAAATTAGATGGATCATATTATTTGTTATGGCGTGATCAATTTGAGGGTGTTTTGTTTCTACTGATCTATTTGGTTATGTTAATGGTGAGTTGGCAGAACCACCAAAGAAAGTAATTGTTGATGGGGTTGAAATTATAAACCTAGAATGGATTTCTTGGAGAAAATTAGATAGATTTGTTTCAACTTGTTTAAAAGCAAGCTTTACTACAACAATTAGTGGTGATGTTCTTAGTTTATCTTCATCAAGAGAGATTTGGGAGTTTCTTGAAAGTAGTTTTAAAGAACAATTTGTGGCTAGGAAAAATATGCTAATAACTCAATTACATGGAACTAGAAAGGGTAATCAATCTATTGTTGTATATCTTCAGAAGATAAAAAGTATAACTGATTCTTTAGCAGCCATTGGTGAAAAAGTGAGTGGTGCAGATTTGATGATGTTTGTTACGAATGGGCTAAGTAGTGAGTACGCTATTTTTATCATTTTTCTCAAAATAGGAAAAAACCTTATACTTTTGGTGAGTTGAAGGAAAAATTACTATCTCATGAGCAGTTCTTGGTTGAAAGACAACATCAACATTCTAATGTCTATGATGAACATGATAACACTGCTTTGTATGCAAGAGGTAATTCAAATGGGTACAATAATAACAGAAGAAATATTGATAGAAACGCTGAAAATTTTAGAAATAGTCAATACCAGTCTGGTTCAAGTTCTCACTCAAATTCTACTGGAAGACCTTATATAGAGTATTCAAAAATGTTTTGTCAAATATGCAAGAAAAAGGGTCATGTGGCTACTAGGTGTTTCTTCAGATATCATCCTCCATCTACTGGTTCTTCAACTAATACTTCTCATGCAAATTATGCAAATTCTGACAATGGAGCAAGTTTTTCAAATTAAGCAAATCATAATTTTGGTTCTACTCAACAAGCCTTTACAAGCATGAATGTTGTCGATGTTATTATTAATTATGATCCATCTTCATCAAACACTGTTTGGATTACTGATAGTGGTGCTTCCCAGCATATGACTGGTGACAAGGCATTACTCCAAAATACTTCTACATGCAAAGGAAAGGACAATGTTATGATTGGCCATGGACAAGACATATAAAAATTCATTATCATGTAGTTAGAGAGTTGATAGAAAGTGGTTTTATTAAAGTTCTACATATATCATCTGAAAAGCAGTGGGAAGATTTATTTACAAAAGGTTTATGTGATCCTGTGCTTACTTTACTTCTTCTACAGTTGATGGGTTCTTCTGCTATACATGGTGATGCTTCTACTTCCGCAAATGCTTCAAACACTCTGTCTCATCCTTCTTCTTGAACATCTACTTCAACACATACTGCTATTATTTTTGTATTATCTCCTACTACTATTGATAGCGATAATTCTGCTCCAAAGTGTCAGCTGGCTGTGTCTGACAGTTTTATTACAAATACTGCTGTTGTTTTTTGTCTGACAAAACTGTAAGTTTTCTGTTCAAACAGTTTGTTCTGTTTTTCTGTTGATTCTTCAAACTGATAAGTGTCTGCCATTATCAGTTTGAGGAGGGCTATTAGGAATATTAGGATTGTCAAAGTCAAGTCAATTTACTTTGACTATAAAAGTCAATGGTCTTATAGTTGATATCTTAGACACATTAAATATATCTGAATACAATGGTATTTTCTCTATCTGTTTTCTTACACAATAACTCTGCAATAATAAGTTCTTCTTCTTCATCTTTACATCTAAATATCTTGATTGAATACTATGAGAACATATCAATTCTCAGTATCCTCGTTTTAACCTAAAATTTCATGTATTAAAATAAACGAGGCGAAACCACTAAAAGTAACCCATCCAACCAAATCCTTCCTAGTCATAGTTATCTTTTGTTGCTTTATTCCTTCATGGAATTCAAGAAATCAAGGGATGAAGTGAATGTGCCGGAAGCCAGTAATAGGTATCCCCTTCCCGAGTACTGTTACGTTAACTCCTTTACAAACAAATCAGAACATCCTAAAACTGCTTCAAAAAAACTGACTATTTTTTTTTAACTCGAAAAAGGAAATAATAGATCGATAATAACAGAACTACCACAAAGAAGTGGGAGGATTGAGAGTTACAAAAAGAAGCTAACTAGTAGCCGCATAACCGATCTACAAATTTGACCCTCAAAAACACAAATCTTGTGAAACAAAACATGGAGAAAAGAAAAGCAAAGCCAAGTTATTGCTAAATTACACCCTAACAGATATGCAAAACCATATTTGACGGAATGTCTATTGTGATATAGGTTATAGACCTATCAAGTAAAGACAGATTGTTCATTTTTTTTGTTTTCTTTCTTCTTATTTTGTTGTTGATGTTGTTGCATGACCAATATAGAGCCAGACATTTTTGAGTCGGAAGAAACAAGCATATCACCTATAACCCCTAATTCTGGGAACTCAATCCATTGATTGAAAGCTTCCAATAGTTTAGATGCTTCTTCTCCATGTTCTCGTCCAACAATCAAAAGCTCGAACGAACTTTCCATTCCTTTAATACACGAAATAAGTTCTACTCCATCTTTCACCAGTTGTTCTACATACTTCACATTCTTGAAACCTGAGGTTTGAAACCGAAATGCATATACTATATCATTATCTATTCTCTCCTCTTTTGATTTTTGCTGCTTCCTTTCATCAGAATGCATGAATCTAATTACTGTCAACTTTACGCTAATGTCATCTCCCATTCTAGCACCATAAGCCAATGCCTCCCGATCATCTGGACCTCCCAAAAATATGACCGTAACCTTGGATGGAGGAGAGGTGGCATTACAACTCTTATCACCGGTTGCACCTTTGTCAATTAGTATACCTACAGAACAAGGTGCCTTATTGAGAACATTAGTGTTTACTCTTCGGATCGCATTTGAGGACTGGTACTTTGTATGAATAGCTGGTTGGTGGTGAAAGGGTATAATTATTAGGGAGGTCCTTTTATCTAAACTTAGCGTGCAAATATCGTCATGCATTGTATTATAAGGTGAGATGGCTGTGAAGGAATTCACTGAAACTATTCCTTTGTTGTGATGTGCAAATGATTTAAAGGAATTGATGATGGTTCGTGCTGTAGGGTCATTCACTTCTGAAGGATCATTAAGGTCGCCCGTTTTGTGAGCGATAAGTAAAGGTGTCGCACGACCTTGAAGTTGAACTAGGTGAAGGGGATAGACGCAGATGGGACTCTGTGTTGTTGGATTGGAAGCTTCAAGGAGACTGACAATGCTGGGGACATTCTCTTTGTGGTAGACACAAGGTAGAATACGTAGCTCTGCGTTGGGTTTGGAGTGCTGGATTGTTTTCATTCTGTAAGATGCGTATTTTCTTGCGGGGTCGTAGAAAAACTTAACTATGACTGAGATTGACCCGGTCAAAGCCACCATGAGTAACACGAGACTTCCATAAATGTCCCTGTCAATTAGCTGCAAGTACGTCATATATAGCTAGCCTAAGTCAAAGAGATGAACATGAAGAAAAAACTATGCCAGTTACTCGTATGTACCTGAAGATTCATTGTTTGTACCCATATCTGAATATCTAGCACACCTTGGACACTCATGATGAGTCCTAGAATTATAGCATCTTGGTATGGCATTTTGGAATAGACAGCAGGCGACATCGTTCCGAGTAACTTCCCAAAGAAACTGAAGAAGGCCATTGTCCAAACTACCACTTTCATTGAATGTTTTATGTCGGACACCTTGAATGTGCATGCTCTAGAAATTACGATTACTGGCACAAGTATAGCCGTAACGAAACAATCTAGTTTCTCTTCTATTGCAGCTCCTAATGGCGGTCCAGGTGGAACAACTAAACCCAGAAGCAAAGGACCTACCAAATAATGCTGCCCAACACACTCACCCGCCAACGAAGAAACCAAAACCGTAAGAAAAATGAAAAGTATGTACCCTTCCTCGACTGCTTTGTGATCTGCTGCTGTGCGTTTGTGCACCCATAGCATTATGGGTCGTATAACGTAGATAATAACTATGATGATTGCGAAACAACCGATCATTGTGGCCAAAAAATTATATGGAAACTGATGAGAAAATTGGCTTTGTTTAAGTGTTAAAACTAAAAAGACAGAAACTAAGCTGCATCCTCCGCTGATCATGGATGCTGACACAGCTATTCGTCCAAGTTGGGAACTTAGGAGATTTAGATCAGCCAGGAAGGAATTGATGACGTGAGGCGAACTCAGTGATGTTAATCCTGCTACATAAAAGAGGGATTCTAGTGCTACTTCGGGAAAATGTGCTTTATATTTATTCACAGTAATGAAAGCCACCAGCATCGCAAGAACTAAAGATAGGCAGAAGCTAAAGAGTCCGACCAGGAACGCCATTTTTCCCGATTTCTTTACCATGCCTATATCTGTTTTTACTCCTATAAGAAATAGAAAGAACATGGAGCCAAAGTACTGAATTGTTTCCAATGTATATAAAGATGCATAGGTGAATATCTTTGTTTTGAGTAAATCCGTTTGCCCCAACAATGAAGGACCCATGAGTATACCTGCCTGTTAGATCCATGCAATGCATGCATCAATCAACAAATTAATGCTAGTAAATTTACAATATATATATATATATATCATAAAAATGCAAGGGAGGTAAAGATTTTCTTACTTACTATCATCTGAGCGACAAAAGAAGTCACACCTATGGGTTCCAATACGGATTTCATAACTGTTGTTCCCAGAGCTGTTATAGAAACCTGAGCCATGAAAACTGGAATTGAACGGTTGAAAGGATCATCTCCAATCCATATGTTGGACTTGTTATTCATTGAACGGGGTTCAGCATACCATAATAATCCTTTAACATCAAGGAATTGTATCCGCTCATTGACCGTCTGATTGATGGAATTAAAATAATCCCAACAGTTATGCAAGAATATCGATGTGTTCTGTGAGGTATGGTTTGGAAAATTCGTTAAATCCATGATTGTCAATGGTTGTTTCTTTAGATCATCAGATGAGATCTGAAGAAACAACCATTTGACTTTGAAACTAGCTAGAAAAAGTTTTCCATCTTTTTTATTTTGATTATAAACAAGTTATGGAGGAGAGGAATGACGGTTAATTAATTTACTGGTGTTGAATTCCATCCACTTAGATTTTGGCCTTACATTAATTATTCACCATCCTTTTCTCGCGGATGTTTCTTTTTTCTCAGAATTTTACTGTGAGCGTCTAAATTTAGCTTTTATAAGTTGCAAAATTGTTACTCACATAACACAGCCACTTTTGTTGTAATTTATTGTTGTTAATATATATCTGAGATTTATTAACAGATGTTAGAGCTAGCAAAATGGGCTGTACAAATAAATATAAAGCATAAGTATAGACAACAGCCGGCATACATAGAGTTTCCAGCAAATCACCCAACGCCACATATCGCTACAAGATTAGCTGCCAATCGGGTGCTCTTAGAATCTAGATTTATTGATATAAAGTCTCACAAACTGTGTAGACTGTTTCTATTTCATTAGGTATTTATATGAATACAAGTATAAAGAATAGCTGAAAGAATCAATCCCAATCTAAACAACTATGGCGAGAATGCAGGTAAGTTACAACTAGATACAACAACTGTGATTACATAAGACTCGCACTTTGCTGAAGACTTGCACTGCTGTGATGACTATGGTGACTTGCGTTGGATTGTTGTGCCACAGCTGTCACACATTATTTGTATAGTCCAATACCCCTCAAGTTGGAGCGAGAGGATTATGAGGCCGAACGCCCAACTTGCTGACAAGACGTCTAAAGTGGTCTACTCCAAGTGGCTTGGTAAAGAGATCATCTAATTGAGCTACAGATGGAAGGTGAGTTGGTTTTATGAGACCACAGAGCAGTTTTTCTCGAACAAAATAACAATCAATTTCGATATGTTTAGTTCGGTCGTGAAAAACCGGATTTTCAGAGATGTGAATAGCAGCCTGATTATCACAGTAGACTAGAATGGGCTTCGGAATACGAACACGAAGGTCAGTAAACAAATAATGCAACCATTGAAGTTCAGAAGTTAACCTTGCTAAGGCACGATATTCTGCCTTAGTTGAAGATAAGGAGATCGCTGGTTGTTTCTTAGATTTCCAAGAAATATGACTGTTTCCTAGCATTGTGAAATACCCTGTGGTTGATTGTCGATTGGTTGGACATCCTGCCAATCAGAATCGGTATAATCAGCAAGGGATAGTGAGTTGTTCGCATATAGGAAAATGCCATGACTGACAGTACCTTTGAGAAAGCGAACTATACGATGTGCAGCATCCAAATGCCCAGAGCATGGTTGTTCCATAAATTGACTTAGATAATTAACAGAATAAGTGATATCAGGATGAGTTACCTGAAGATAAAGAAGTCGACCAACTAATCGACGATAAATGCTAGGATCAGGGAGAGGGTCACCTGATGTTGGTAGTAATTTTAGGTGTTGTTCCATAGGGGAAGGAGCAACTTTAGCACCTAAAAGACCAGAATCTTGAACAATGTCAAGAATATATTTTCGTTGACCAAGAAAAATACCTTTACGAGAGCAAGAAACTTCAATGCCCAGGAAATATTGTAAACGACCAAGATTTTTAAGCTAAAATGTGGATTCAAGTTTATGTTTCAGCTCCTGAATAGCCAAGTCATTATTACCTGTAATAATAATATCGTCAACATAAACCAAAAAATAAATAAAAACTGTTCCTGAATGAAAAGTGAAAAGTGAATAATCAGCACGAGATTGAATAAAACCTTCCTTAAGTAAGGTTGTAGAAAATTTAGGAAACCATTGACGAGATGCTTGCTTGAGGCTATATAAAGATTTACTGAGTTTGTAAACACGGGTGTCTCCCTGTTTCTGAAATCCTGGAGGGAGTTTCATGTAGATATCTTCATTAAGATCGCCTTGTGAAAAAGCTGTTGACATCAAGTTGATGAAGAGGCCAATTATTGATGGCAGCAATAGACAGTAAAGCACGAACAATTACTAATTTTGTAACAGGAGCAAAAGTATCATGATAATCAATTCCTTCCTGTTGTGTGTATCCTTTGGCAACGAGACGTGCCTTACAACGTTCAATCGTACCATCCGGTCTATATTTGATTTTGACTACCCATTTACAGCCAATGGCGGATTTGCCAGGGGGAAGAGTAGTGATGGTAAAAGTATCATTATCTTGTAAGGCGGTATGTTCCTTGACTATGACATCACGCCAAACTGGAATTTTAATAGCTTCCGTAAACGTGCGTGGTTCATCATTGACAATAACTGATGAGAGAAAAGCACGGTACTGCGGAGTGAATTTATCAAAAGAAATGTAATTTGTAATAGGGTATGGTGAATTAGATGTACATTTGTTAACTGAGCAAATGTAATCTTTCAAGTGAGAAGGACGATGATGTTCTCTAGTGGACCTTCGTAAAACAGCATCTTGGGCAGAAACTGTAGGATTAGAAACTGCAACATCAGCAGTGGTTTCATTGGAGCTAGGCAAAGAAATGGATGTAGATTCAATGCCTATAGACGTATTATCATCACCCGTAGTGGGAATGAATGAGTTGGTATCACTACGAGACGAAATAGGTGAAATGGTAGTGGATGATGCATCCAACATAGGAATTGTTGGAGCTACAGATGTGTAGTCTTCATAGAAAACGTCATTTTCCATAAGATATGGAATATCATTGTCAGATGATAATTTAGCATCTTTGAATGGAAACAGATGTTCATGAAAAACAACATCACGAGATACAAAAGTGGTTTCGTGTGAAGGTCTAAAATTATATAGCCTATGTGATTGGAAGGATATCCCAAAAATACACCAGGCAGAGCTCGTTGATCAAATTTAGAGATGATTTTTGTGTTCCGAGCATAACACAAACAACCAAAAATACGAAGATGACGATAGTTAGTTACAGTACCAAGAAGAATTTCATGTGGAGTCTTATTTTTTTAGTACATGAGTACGCATTTTGTTGATAAGGTAACAAGCTATTAGTACACACTCACCCCAATAAATAATGGGTAATTGTGACCGAAAACAAAGAGCTTGTGCTACACTAAGTAGATGACGGTGTTTACGTTCAGCAACACCATTTTGTTGAGGAGTAGAAACACAACTGCGTTTGTGATGAATACCATGTTCTTTAAACCATGTTTGCATATCTCGGGAGAGAAATTCCGATCCATTATCAGACTGTAATTTTTGTAAGGTAGAAAGAAAAGGAATTGGAGTACCAGTAGATATGAGATCAATTTTCTTAGAGTACTGAGTTATAACAAAATTGAATAAATTTAAAAGTCTCTCCTTTTGTGTGCGCATGAGGTAAACCCATGTACAGCGAGAGAAGTCATCGACTATTGTGAGGAAATACTTTGCACCGGTAAGGGATGGTGTCACAAAAGGATCCCATATATCGCAGTGAATAAGCTCAAAACAACGTGTGGAAGAAATTGAATTTTTATTAAATAATAAACGTCTTTGTTTAGCCAAAGGACAAACATCACAAAAGTGAGAAGAATTGGACTCAATATAATTAAAAGTACGACATAAAAATTTGAAACGTTCTAAGCTAGGATGACCTAGCCGACAATGCCAAACATCTACTGCGGCTTTATTGCATAAGACCGTGTGTGGTACTTGCTGACGCTGATGGATTTGAAGGTGATATAATCCAGAGACGAAATTAGCCTGACCAATCACTTGCTTCGTGACTCGGTCCTGAAAGAAACAAATGTTGTCGAAAAAACAAGCAATACAGTTGGAGTGGCGAGTTAACTGACTCACAGAAATAAGATTAAATTTAAAGTTTTGAATGTGGTGTACATTCGAAAGCTTGAGAGTAGGCGAGAAAACAAACTTTGCCAATATGCTTAATTAACCACGGAGAATGATCCATCCGGTAATTGCATTTGAATCAATGTTTTGACAGGTTTATAAGAGGTGAAAAAGTGTAAAGAATTGCAAATGTGGTGTGTAGCACCACTGTCTATGAACCAAGGATCAACAAAAGATGTAGTTAGAATTCTACCCGAGAGATTTGCACGATGCTCCAGCTGTGCAGATTCAGTTGGAGGATTGATTAGAGCTAGTAAACGAGCATACTGATCAGCGGACAGGGCTGGAATGGCTGGTTGAATGGAAGACGATTCAGTTGGCATGGCTGTAGCAGCAGCAGCGACTGGCAAGCTGTTGTTTTGAGTAGGAAATCCATGTAGCCGATAGCACTTGTCCCGAACGTGTCCATGCTTGTTACAAAAATCGCAGTGAGGGCGTTGGCGCTTGTTCTTGCTCGCACGAGGACGAGATAATGAAGGAAAGTGGCGATTGGTGTTGAGGGCAGTTGCATCAACCGTAGGCAGTGGAGTTGCACTTATGTTCTGCTGCTCTTCCTCCTGTTGAACAAGGTTGAAGATGCGCAGAGCAGTTGGAAATGGCTCTATAGTCAAGATTCGGCTTCGCAGATTTGAAAACCTGTCATGTAAACCTTGCAAAAATTCCATAGCACGGTCTCTTTCAAGGCGTTCCATCATGTGCTTACCAGCACCACAAATACAGGCCTCAGTAGAAGCTACCAGGGAATCGTATTGGTCCCAAAGGGTTTTGATCTTTGTGTAGTAAATAGAAACAGGCATAGATTTTTGCCTGATGGATGCAATTGTAGACTTCAAACGAAACAGAATTTGAGCGTTTGTCTTTCCATATTGAATGTGAAGAAGCTGCGTATAAGCAACTTGCACGAATATCTGGGTGCACAGAATTCAGAAGCCAACTCCCCATTAAGTCATCGCAGCGTTTCCAACAGCGATGTGTAAGGTCATCCTACGGAGGTGGTAAATATCCATCGACAAAACCTAGTTTTCCCTTAGCGTTCAAAGCTTTGGTTATTCCTCTAAACCAGGCGCCATAATTTTCTCCTTGCAGTAAAGGAGAAAAGAGAACTGTTGCAGGATTATCAGAAGGATGTATGACATAAGGGTCAAGAATCCTAGAGTTATTGGATGATTCAGAGTGATGAGTTGGGGAAGGGGGAACAGATTGATCTGTTTCGGGCATGATGATGAAACATGGATGATGATGATTAAGAATCTAGATAAAAAAGAAACTGATTGTGTATCAGAGATGAAGCGGAAGAGATAAAATTAGGGTTCCTAAAATCTACAAGGATACCATCTTAGAATCTAGATTTATTGATATAAAGTCTCACAAATTGTGTAGACTGTTTCTATTTCATTAAGTATTTATATGAATACAAGTATAAAGAATAGCTGAAAGAATCAATCCTAATCTAAACAACTATGGCGAGAATACGGGTAAGTTACAACTAGATACAACAACTGTGACTACATAAGACTCGCACTTTGCTGATGACTTGCACTGCTGATGACCGTGGTGACTTGTGCTGGATTGTTGTGCCACAGCTGTGGCACATTATATGTATACGTCCCATAGGTGCTTTCTCAAATTTCAGTTTTTTTTTTCAGGAGGAGGATTAGTCTTCATTCACTCATTCAAAAATTTCCCCATTCATGTAAAAATCCCCATTAACATCTGGTTGTCCATTAGGGTTTGGAGATTTCCCTCAAAAAAGTTCATTGGAATCGTGATTAGACTGAAAGACAAAAAAAGAACACTAGGTCTAACCGTCTAAGCTTTATATAAGATTAGGAATAAGAAGTAGAGTGGATCCAGAGTTTTCAAAAACAGAAGTTACCTAACCAATTTGGGTTAGCTTCCTAGTAAGGGTCAGTACAACTGGTGATTAAAAAGGTCACTCTATTAGAACGAGATTTCATCTTTGCAATCGTACTGTTCGAGTACCATACAGATGCCAAGCTGCGGAAGGTAAAATGGTCCATCATTCCAATATTCAAGGTCTCGATACTTGCCACTGCTGTCAAAATGAGTTAGTATGAATCAAGTGTACGCTTTGGACTTAGCAGTAATTCGCCTGATGAGGCAGGTAAGGTTGTTTGACTGTGCTTTTAATAAAATAAAATAAAAATGTTAATAACGGCACTCAAGAATGTTAATTAGCTAAAATATCTGACAACTTGTTCAACTAAAACTGAAATACGAAAATATAAGAAAACCAAAGTGAGGGTTCTGCGCAACAATGCGAAATTACTATTCTACAAACATCGAATGTTGATTGATCCACTATTTCCTTCGATTCCTGTGTGTGGCATGTTCTTTACTTGGTCTGTTACCTGATTACCAGTTGATTGAGAGACACTAGACTTCTCTCAGCGTAAGCTTCTATATTCCATTTGTGGTCCGCATTATGCTGGATCTTGGTAACGTGACATTTGTTACTCACCGGGTCATATGAAACTAAACAACAATCCCAACCATTTGTTGTCACAAACAAAACTTCACCATTCTTGAACTCCCATAGTATCTTCACATAGCCTATGGAATTCGCAACTTCTGGGAGCTGGACAGTATAAAATTTAGTCCATGATTTAGTCACACTGTAATCTTTCATCACCCAAACATCAATATTTGAACCACCATATGCTCCTAGAATGCAAAAACACCCTCCTAAAACACCCAATGCCTTGTGAACATAATTAAGGTCGTTTAGTATATCATCGACTTGTGGGGTGACTGCTACTTCGTTGAAGTTCTCGCGATGGATATCAAAAGAAACAATACATAATCTTCTCTTGGATTGAAGCTGTCTCTCTAACTAGTGAAAAGCTCCAGAAACAAATATCACTCCAGCCCTATCATACTTGCTGCTTGTAAATTCATAAGGAACGATGTTAGGGATGGTTTTTGATGCATAATGGTATTTCAAACATACCATTTATGGCCTTTTATTTCACAATTACTATTTTATCCTCTTTTTCCCTTATTTCTCATCTTTGTCCTTTTTGTTTACTACTTATTGTTTAAATCCTAGCTCTACTAGTTTGAAGTTTGGTTTGTTTAGAAAAGTGGTGTAAGAACCCTAAAATCCTTCCTAGAGAAGAGCCTCCAACACTTTGTTATTTCCAATTTGTAACTGGGTAGAAATTTCAATTTGTAAGAGAATCATCTATTATCTTCTAGTTTCCAATCTTAGAATTGGGTAGAAATTTGAAGATTATTAGAGAAGAACCTCAAATCTTTGTATCTTCCTTATTCCAAGGGTAGAAGAAGCATCATTTGAAGGTTGGTTACTTTTATTTCATGGTGTTTTGTTATAATTTAACAATACAATTTCAATTATAAGTATTACTTTACATTAGTTGGTATCAAGAGCTTTGGTTTCTTTTTTTGGGAAAATTGTGGAGAAGATTTTAATTATTAGCTTTGGGGTTTGAATCTTTTTGTGTGCTATTGTCAAATTGAGTTCGTTCTCCTTGTGATTTCATTATGGCTCCAAGGAAAAGAGTTAATCAAGGTGAAATTTCTATGAAAGAAGAATTAGAGGTCTTTAAGCATGAAGTGTTTGATGAAATGCAAAATAATGGATACAAAATTTGAAGAATTTTTTTTAAGATTTGGTAACTTAAATATCCATCAAGATCAATGTAGAACTCAACATCATCATTATGAAGAAGAAGTAACGGATGAGGAAACCATTTCTTTTGATAGTCATGTTCATCAACAAGGGAGACGCAAAATGTTTGAAGAAAGACCGACATACCACAATGTTACTACTTCAAACCAATGGCAAGGTGGACTCAAAGTTGATATTCTGGAATTCCATGGGGGTTTTAGCTCCGGAAGAATTTGTTGATTGGTTAGCAACGGTTGAAGAAATCTTGGATTTCAAGGAAGTGCCCGAAAATAAGAAAGTTGGGTTGGTTGCAACAAGACTTCGAGGAAGAGCCGGCGCTTGGTGGAAACAACTTAAACAAATGAGGTTGAGAAGAGGTCAAGCTAAAATTAAATCTTGGGAGAATCTTAAGAAACATATGAGGCTTGCATTTTTACCCCATAATTATACAAGACTTATCTATCAACAACTTCAAAATCTTAAGCAAGGGTCCAAGTTGATTAATGACTACACCAAAGAGTTCTATCAACTGGTTGCAAGGAACGATATTAATGAAACGGAAGAACAACTTCTAGCAAGGTATATAGGAGGTTTGAGAATGCAATATCAAGATTCTTTAAACTTATTTGATATTTATTCGGTGTCGGAAGCATATCAAAGGGCATTATCTTTGGAGAAGCAATACGCAAGGAGAGTTTCACATACCAATTGGAGTACTCACACTCAAGGAGGTGTTAAAAATACTACTTCTCCAATTCCAACTCATCGAGCTCCAACTACTAACGTTCCATCAAAATCCAATACTTCTCAACAAGTCTTTCAAGGTAAATGTAACAAGTGTGGATATGAAGGACACAAAGCATATGATTGTAGGAAGAGTGATCGTCCGGTGAAGAACTTCCTTGTTCAAGGTGATGATGAAGGTGATGCATATTTGGACCTTATGGAGCCACCAATATTTGATAAAGAACCCGACGAAGAAGTGGAAGAAGAGTTTCTCACCGGTGACCAAGGACCATGTTTGGTTGTGTTGTGTAACTATTTTACTCCAAAACTCGATGAGGGTGATCGATGGCTACGCCACAACATTTTTCAAACCACTTGCATAATTGGTGGGAAAGTTTGCAAGCTTGTGATTGATTCGGGGAGTTGTGAAAATATTGTTTCCGAAGAAGTGGTTCGAAAGTTGAAGTTAGAGATAAAAGACCATCCTTCTCCATATTCTTTATCATGGCTTAACCAAGGAAGCGAGGTAAAAGTCACTAAACATTGTCTCATTAATTTTTCTATTGGTAACAAATATGTAGACAAAGTTTGGTGTGATGTTGTTTTGATGGATGCATGTCATTTACTTCTTTGGCGCCCTTGGCAATATGATCGGTTTGTGAATCATGATGGGAGAACAAACAACTATTCTTTCATGTGGAGCAATAAGAAGTTGACTCTTGTACCCAATCGTGATCTTATGCCTAAGCCACAAAATGGTGATGGTAAAAATCTACTTACTTATCAAAAGTTCATAGAAGAGTTGGATGATTCAGAGGTTTTCTATATACTTCATGTTAAAGAATCTCAATCGTATGATTCTGTGCCACCGCTAGTAAAGCCAATTAGAGAAGAATTTCAAGATGTTTTTCCTACCGACTTACCTGATGTATTACCACCATTACGAGATGTGCAACACCAAATTTATCTAGTACCCGGTTCAAGTCTTCCCGACAAAGCCCACTATCGGATGAGTCCCAAAGAACATGAAGAATTACGTCGCCAAGTTGAAGAGATTATATCCAAAGGTTTTATAAGACCGAGTCTTAGCCCTTGTACGGTGCCGTCCTTGTTAGTACCAAAAAAACATGGTTCATGGCGTATGTGTGTGGATAGTAGGGCAATCAACAGAATCACATTGAAGTACCATTTCCAATTTCTCATTTGGATGACTTACTTGATCAATTAAATGGATCATGTGTTTTTAGCAAACTTGATTTTAAAAATGGATATTATGAAATTCGTATCAAGGTGGGAGATGAATGGAAGACTGCTTTCAAGACTAGAGACGGTTTGTATGAATGGATGGTTATGCCATTTGGGCTATCAAATTCTCCAAGTACATTTATGCGAGTAATGAATCAAGCACTTCGGCCGTTGATTGGGAAGTGTGTGGCTGTTTACTTTGATGACATACTTGTTTATAGTCCCAATATGGAATCTCATATACGTCACCTCCGTGAGGTTCTCATGATTTTGCGGACACAACAATTTTATGCTACCTTGAAGAAGTGTGCATTCATGACCGATAAAGTTTTGTTTCTTGGTTATGTGGTTAGTAAGGATGGGATTTCGGTAGATGAAGATAAAGTGGAATGCATAAGGAATTGGCCCAAGCCAAAAACTTTGTTTGATATTCGAAGTTTTCATGGGTTAGCTTCTTTTTATCGTCGGTGCATTGCAAACTTTAGCAGAATCATGGCTCCAATAACCGAATGCATGAAGGGTGGAAAGTATTCATGGACTCAAGAAGAATACGAAGCCTTTGAATTGATGAAAATAAAGTTAAGTACATATCCAATCTTAATATTACCAAATTTTGATAAACCATTTGAACTTCATTGTGATGCTTCTAAACTATGCATTGGGGCGGTTCTTAGTCAAGAAGGGAAACCGGTGACATTTTATAGTGAAAAGTTGAATGGGACAAGACTTTCATATAGCACTTACGAAGTTGAGTTTTATGATATTGTTCAAGCACTCAAGCATTGGATGCACTATCTTATTCACAATGAGTTCATTTTATTTTCGGACCACATGGAATTAAAGCACATCAATTATCAAGACAAGCTTTCTACTAGGAATGGTAAATGGGCTTCTTATTTGCAGCAATTTACTTTTTCCATCAAGCACAAGTCGGGTGTACAAAACAAGGTAGCGGATGCCTTGAGTCGACGTACTTCTCTTCTTACACAAATGAGGGCTTTTATTTTGGGATTCGATGATATTCGGGAGCTCTTAAAGAATGATACTTATTTTGGTCCTCTTATGGTTGATGAAAGGTCACTCCAAAATGGTGATTATGTTCTTTTCGATGGGTACCTTTACTGGAAGAATTGTCTTTGCATTCCGTAATCAAGCTTGAGATTGAAAATTATTAAGGAGCTTCACGATGAGGGCCATATGGGGACTACTCGTACTTGGAACTTGGTTTCTAGCTCATACTTTTGGCCGGGAATGTGGAAGGAGATTCATCGATATGTGAAGAGATGTCATATATGTCAAGTTTCTAAAGGAACGACCACTAATGAGGGATTATACATGCCACTTCCTATTCCTTCTCGTCCATGGGAAGATTTGAGCATGGATTTCATCTTGGGATTACCGCGTACTCAAAGAAGTATGGATTCAATATTTGTAGTGGTAGATCATTTTTCCAAAATGTCCCATTTCATTGCTTGTAAAAAGACAAAGGATGTGGTCATGGTAGCTCAACTCTTTTTTAAAGAGATTTATCGTTTACATGGTATTCCTTCTTCCATCGTCTCGGATAGAGATAGTCGTTTTGTGGGGAATTTTTGGCATACTTTATGGAAGTTGGTCAAGACCAATTTAAGTTTTAGCACCGCTTATCACCCTCAAACGGATGGGCAAACCGAAGTGGTAAACCGTTACCTAGGTAATCTTCTTCATTGTTTGGTTGAGGAGAATTTGAAGACATGGGATCAAGTTTTATGCAAGTCGGAATTTTCTTATAACCATGCGGTGAACCGGAGTAGTGGTTATTCACCATTCATGGTGGTGTACGGGTTCAATCCAAGAGTACCACTTGACTTGTCCTTAATACCGGATTTGAAAAGGCCAAATGCTAAGGCGGAAGACTTTGTTTCTCAAGTTCACCTTATCCATGAAAGCAACCGAAAGCATTTAGAAGCTTCATCAAGGAAATACAAGAACAAGGTTGATCAAAGACGACGCGTTGTTGAGTTTGAAGTAAGAGATCTTGTTTATGCGGTTCTTACTAAGGAACGTTTTCCCGTGGGTGAGTACAACAAGCTCAAGGCAAGGAAGATTGGACACATTTCCAATTGGAGAAAAGATAATGATAATTCTTATCGACTCAACTTACCAAGCTCAATTCGTACTCCCGACGTCATTAATGTTAAGCACTTGGTTCCATATTTGGGTGACAATGCTATGGATGAAGAGATGGACAATTCGAGAGCGAAATTCACTTAAGGAGGGAAGGATGATGCATAATGTTATTTCAAACATACCATTTATGCCCTTTTATTTCACAATTACTATTTTATCCTCTTCTTCCCTTATTTCTCATCTTTGTCCTTTTTGTTTATTACTTATTGTTTAAACCCTAGCTCTACTAGTTTGAAGTTTGGTTTGTTTAGAAAAGTGGTGTAAGAACCCTAAAATCCTTCATAGAGAAGAGCCTCCAACACTTTGTTATTTTCAATTTGTAATTGGGTAGAAATTTCAATTTGTAATAGAATCATCTATCATCTTCTAGTTTCCAATCTTAGAATTGGGTAGAAATTTGAAGATTATTAGAGAAGAACCTCAAATCTGTGTATCTTCCTTGTTCCAAGGGTAGAAGAAGCATCATTTTAAGGTTGGTTACTTTTATTTCATGATGTTCTGTTACAATTTAACAATACAATTTCAATTATAAGTATTACTTTACATTAGTTTTCCACAAGTTCAATTCTGATGAATAAACCTGAATTTCAGTACCATAACAAACACCGAGCGCATAACTACCATTGCAGGTAGCTACCACAGTCTGGTAACCATTGGAATCACAATTAAGATTAACACCATATGTAACACTGCGTACGTCATATAGATCGATCTTTTGATAATCCTCTGATCCAGCTTCGACTTTTGGAAATAATATTTCTTTGAGCTCTCTAGTACATGGAATCCAAAGGAAATATTGGCATTCCCTTCGAGTTGTTCTCCAATAACAGTTATTATGGATTCTCATCAAAATCAAACCATAGGAATAACCAATAATTTCAACCGATAGACTTGTATCTTTGAATGGAGAATCCATCTTAACAGACTCACAGCGTTCACTTTCAAATACTGTACATAATGATGTGGATTTTGTGATATGCATGTAAAACTCATAAGTATAATCATCACCTTTTACTGATAAACAATTTATTTTTTCAGTTTCTATGCTGTGTTTAAGACGAGAATTCATAAAATCATCGTTATTGAGTAAACTGCACCAGTGTTTGGAAACACACCTGAATCTACATATTGAATTTGCAGCTTGTAACTTCATTAGAATGTTGTCAACGATATCTTCTGGGAGGTTCGGCATTATGATCCTTTTTTCATCGTTTGTTCGACTCTCGCCCTTGATTATATTCTTCATCATATGTATACCTTCAAAACTATGATTAGAACGAGGTAGACGGAGAAACAGATGGAATAAGCTAGGTTTTAGGTTTGTGTTTGGTAAACCGAAAACCCCAAACACGAAGTGAATTAATCGCATGAATACTATGGACTATCCATATTTAAGGTTCGGGAAAGAGATAAATAAGGAAAGAATAATCATTTCTATAAATCATAAGCAAAAAAATTTACATGAGATGTTTCTATAAATCGTAAAGATCCCAAGTCTTTAATTGGAAAACCTTTTTTTATTTTGACGATTTCCTTGAATTTGGGGCCTAGGAAAATTAAATTGGGCCTACGACTACATGACAAAAAAAAGTAAGAGATGAAACTACCAATTTACCCTCTATCAAATACTACTGCTGCAAATTTTGAGGATTTCCTTGAATTTGTTATCGAGTTATTTTACTTATAAAAGAAGATACCAAGTCCCCCTGTGTATTGTTGACAACTAGCTTATGAGAGCAGTTTCTTTGATCTACAAGCTCTTTCCCAAGTAATCCAATTGATTTTCTTTTTCCCAGCTACAGAACCCCATAAGAAAGCTCTCATAATTTGATTAAGCTTCTTTTCTACTTTCGCTGGCATAGGAAACAAGGACATGAAATAGATTGGTAAGCTTGAAAGAGTTGTCTTGATGAGAAGTATTCTGCCTGCTTTTGTAAAGTACCTCCTTTTCCATGAAGCTAACTTTTTTAAGAATTTTCTATCACCACATCCCAAATAGAGCAGTTTCTGCAGGTTGCACCAACCGGAAGACCCAAGTATTTAAGAGGCAGTTCTTAAATGGGGGGGGGGGGGGGA
>NW_020621047.1:528673-534124 GCF_003573695.1 Papaver somniferum | reverse complement strand
GGGGGGGGGGTAAGTGGTTGTTGTAGGTTCTGTTGCTCCATTAGCCGGTTATAACAACTTTTAGTGGAGAAACCACATGCAAGATTGCATTTAATAATATCTTCCTGGTCATTTAATGATGGAGGAGATCCTAACCATTTAAAAGGCTACATCATTTCCAGCAATTCTGATTGATGAAGATTTCTTATAAGTTTTATGTTCCAAGTATTGTTGACAACTAGCTCTTGTAAGGTAGCATTATTCTGTGTAGAAAGTTTGAAGATGCTCGGGAATCTTCTCTCCAAGCTTTGATTATCCTTCCATTTGTCCCACCAGAAATAAATATCTTTGCCACTTTTGATTTCCAAGTTTGAGATGTCTTCAATCACAATTTTCTGTTGTTGAATGCCATTACATATACCTCTTCCTTGTGGTAATGTAGTATCTTTTACTAACAAAGCAGAGGGATTACCTTGTCTTTTTGATTGAATGATCCTTCTCCACAATTGTGTTTTTTGAGTAGAAAACCTCCAAGTGCATTTTGCAATTAGAGCTCTGTTGGTTTGTCTTCGATTTTTGATACCAAGTCCCCCTGCTTTCTTTGATCTACAAGATCTTTCCCAAGCAATATAATTGATTTTCTTTTTCCTAGCTACAGAACCCCATAAGAAATCTCTCATAATTTGATTAAGCTTCTTTTCTACTTTCGCTGGCATAGGAAACAAGGACATGAAATAGATTGGTAAGCTTGAAAGAGTTGTCTTGATGAGAAGTATTCTGCCTGCTTTTGTAAAGTACCTCCTTTTCCATGGAGCTAACTTTTTTAAGAATTTTCTATCACCACATCCCAAATAGAGCAGTTTCTGCAGGTTGCACCAACCGGAAGACCCATGTATTTAAGAGGCAGTTCTTAAATGGGGGTGGGGGGGTGGGGGGTAAGTGGTTGTTGTAGGTTCTGTTTCTCCATTAGCCAGTTATAACAGCTTTTAGTGGAGAAACCACCTGCAAGATTGCATTTCAGAATATCTTCCTGGTCATTTAATGATGGAGAAGATGCTAACCATTCAAAAAGCTGCATCATTTCCAGCAATTCTGATTGATGAAGATTTCTTATAAGTTTTATGTCCCAAGTATTGTTGACAACTAGCTCTTGTAAGGTAGCATTCTTCTGTGTAGAAATTTTGAAGATGCTCGGGAATCTGCTCTTCAAGCTTTGATTATCCTTCCATTTGTCCCACCAGAAATAAATATCTTTGCCACTTTTAATTTCCAAGTTTGAGATGTCTTCAATCACAATTTTCTGTTGTTGAATGCCATTACATATACCTCTTCCTTGTGGTAATGTAGTATCTTTTACTAACAAAGCAGAGGGATTAACTTGTCTTTTTGATTGAATGATCCTTCTCCACAATTGTGTTTTTTGAGTAGAAAACCTCCAAGTCCATTTTGCAATTAGAGCTCTCTTGGTTTGTCTTAGACTTTTGATACCAAGTCCCCCTGGTTTCTTTGATCTACAACCTCTTTCCCAAGCAATCCAATAGATTTTCTTTTTCCCAGCTACAGAACCCCATAAGAAAGCTCTCATAATTTGATTAAGCTTCTTTTCTACTTTCGCTGGCATAGGAAACAAGGACATGAAATAGATTGGTAAGCTTGAAAGAGTTGTCTTGATGAGAAGTATTCTGCCTGCTTTTGTAAAGTACCTCCTTTTCCATGGAGCTAACTTTTATAAGAATTTTCTATCACCACATCCCAAATAGAGCAGTTTCTTCAGGTTGCACCAACCGGAAGACCCATGTATTTAAGAGGCAGTTCTTAAATGGGGGGGTGGGGGGTAAGTGGTTGATGTAGGTTATGTTGCTCCATTAGCCAGTTATAACATCTTTTAGTGGAGAAACCACCTCCAAGATTGCATTTCAGAATATCTTCCTGGTCATTTAATGATGGAGGAGATGCTAACCATTCAAAAAGCTGCATCATTTCCAGCAATTCTGATTGATGAAGATTTCTTCTAAGTTTTATGTCCCAAGTATTGTTGACAACTAGATCTTGTAAGGTAGCATTCTTCTGTGTAGAAAGTTTGAAGATGCTCGGGAATCTTCTCTTCAAGCTTTGATTATCCTTCCATTTGTCCCACCAGAAATAAATATCTTTGCCACTTTTGATTTCCAAGTTTGAGATGTCTTCAATCACTATTTTCTGTTGTTGAATGCCATTACATATACCTCTTCCTTGTGGTAATGTAGTATCTTTTACTAACAAAGCAGAGGGATTACCTTGTCTTTTTGATTGAATGATCCTTCTCCACAATTATGTTTTTTGAGTAGAAAACCTCCAAGTCCATTTTGCAATTAGAGCTCTCTTGGTTTGTCATAGATTTTTGATACCAAGTCCCCCTGGTTTCTTTGATCTACAACCTCTTTCCCAAGCAATCCAATAGATTTTCTTTTTCCCAGCTACAGAACCCCATAAGAAAGCTCTCATAATTTGATTAAGCTTCTTTTCTACTTTCGCTGGCATAGGAAACAAGGACATGAAATAGATTGGTAAGCTTGAAAGAGTTGTCTTGATGAGAAGTATTCTGCCTGCTTTTGTAAAGTACCTCCTTTTCCATGGAGCTAACTTTTTTAAGAATTTTCTACCACCACATCCCAAATAGAGCAGTTTCTGCAGGTTGCACCAACCGGAAGACCCAAGTATTTAAGAGGCAGTTCTTAAATGGGTGGGGGGGTGGGGGGGTGAGTGGTTGATGTAGGTTTTGTTGCTCCATTAGCCAGTTATAACAGCTTTTAGTGGAGAAACTACCTGCAAGATTGCATTTCAGAATATCTTCCTGGTCATTTAATGATGGAGGAGATCCTAACCATTCAAAAAGCAGCATCATTTCCAGCAATTCTGATTGATGAAGATTTCTTTTAAGTTTTATTTCCTAAGTATTGTTGACAACTAGCTCTTGTAAGGTAGCATTCTTCCGTGTAGAAAGTTTTAAGATGCTCGGGAATTTACTCTTCAAGCTTTGATTATCCTTCCATTTGTCCCACAAGAAATAAATATCTGTGCCATTTTTGATTTCCAAGTTTGAGATGTCTTCAATCACAATTTTCTGTTGTTGAATGCCATTATATATACCTCTTCCTTGTGGTAATGTAGTATCTTTTACTAACAAAGCAGAGGGATTACCTTTCCTTTTTGATTGAATGATCCTTCTCCACAATTGTGTTTTTTGAGTAGAAAACCTCCAAGTCCATTTTGCAATTAGAGCTCTGTTGGTTTGTCTTAGATTTTTGATACCAAGTCCTCCTGCTTTCTTTGATCTACAAGCTCTTTCCCAAGCAATCCAATTGATTTTCTTTTTCCCAGCTACAGACCCATAAGAAAGCTCTCATAATTTGATTAAGCTTCTTTTCTAATTTCGCTGGCATAGGAAACAAGGACATGAAACAGATTGGTAAGCTTGAAAGAGTTGTCTTGATGAGAAGTATTCTGCCTGCTTTTGTAAAGTACCTCATTTTCCATGGAGCTAACGTTTTTAAGAATTTTCTATCACCACATCCCAAATAGAGCAGTTTCTGCAGGTTGCACCAACCGGAAGACCCAAGTATTTAAGAGGCAGTTCTTAAATGGGGGGGTGGGGGGTAAGAGGTTGCTGTAGGTTCTGTTGCTCCATTAGCCAGTTATAACAGCTTTTAGTGGAGAAACCACCTGCAAGATTGCATTTCAGAATATCTTCCTGGTCATTTAATGATGGAGGAGATGCTAACCATTCAAAAAGATGCATCATTTCCAGCGATTCTGATTGATGAAGATTTCTTCTAAGTTTTATGTCCCAAGAATTGTTGACAACTAGCTCTTGTAAGGTAGCATTCTTATGTGTAGAAAGTTTGAAGATGCTCGGGAATCTGCTCTTTAAGCTTTGATTATCCTTTCATTTGTCCTACCAGAAATAAATATCTTTGCCACTTTTGATTTCCAAGTGTGAGATGTCTTCAATCACAATTTTCTATTGTTGAATGTCATTACATATACCTCTTCCTTGTGGTAATGTAGTATCTTTTACTAACAAAGCAGAGGGATTACCTTGTCTTTTTGATTGAATGATCCTTCTCCACAATTGTGTTTTTTTGAGTAGAAAACCTACAAGTCCATTTTGCAATTAGAGCTCTGTTGGTTTGCCTTAGATTTTTGATACCAAGTCCCCCTGCTTTCTTTGATCTACAAGCTCTTTCCCAAGAAATCCAATTGATTTTCTTTTTCCCAGCTACAAAACCCCATAAGAAAGCTCTCATAATTTGATTAAGCTTCTTTTCTACTTTCGCTGGCATAGGAAACAAGGACATGAAATAGATTGGTAAGCTTGAAAGAAGTGTGTTGATGAGAAGTATTCTTCCTGCTTTTGTAAAGTACCTCCTTTTCCATGGAGCTAACTTTTTTAAGAATTTTCTATCACCACATCCCAAACAGAGCAGTTTCTGCAGGTTGCACTAACCGGAAGATCCAAGTATTTAAGAGGCAGTTCTTAAATGGGGGGGGGGGGGGGGGGGGGGGGGGGGGGGGGGGGGGGGGGTAAGTGGTTGATGTAGGTTTTGTTGCTCCATTAGCCAGTTATAACAATTTTTAGAGGAGAAACCACCTGCAAGATTGCATTTCAGAATATCTTCCTGGTCATTTAATGATGGAGGAGATCCTAACCATTCAAAAAGATGCATCATTTCCAGCAATTCTGATTGATGAGGATTTCTTCTAAGTTTTATGTCCCAAGTATTGTTGACAAATAGCTCTTGTAAGGTAGCGTTCTTCTGTGTAGAAAGTTTGAAGATGCTCGGGAATCTGCTCTTCAAGCTTTTATTATCCTTCCATTTGTCCCACCAGAAATAAATATCTTTGCCACTTTTGATTTCCAAGTTTGAGATGTCTTCAATCACAATTTTCTGTTGTTGAATGCCATTACATATACCTCTTCCTTGTGGTAATGTAGTATCTTTTACTAACAAAGCAGAGGGATTACCTTGTCTTTTTGATTGAATGATCCTTCTCCACAATTGTGTTTTTTGAGTAGAAAACCTCCAAGTCCATTTTTCATTTAGAGCTTTGTTGGTTTGTCTTAGATTTTTGATACCAAGTCCCCCTGCTTTCTTTGATCTACAAGCTCTTTCCCAAGCAATCCAATTGATTTTCTTTGTCCCAGCTACACAACCCCATAAGAAAGCTCTCATAATTTGATTAAGCTTCTTTTCTACTTTCGCTGGCATAGGAAACAAGGAAATGAAATAGATTGGTAAGCTTGAAAGAGTTGTCTTGATGCGAAGTATTCTGCCTGCTTTTGTAAAGTACCTCTTTTCCCATGGAGCTAACTTTTTTAAGAATTTTCTATCACCACATCCCAAATACAGCAGTTTCTGCAGGTTGCACCAACCGGAAGACCCAAGTATTTAAGAGGCATTTCTTAAATGGGTGGGGGGGGTGGGGGGGGGG
>NW_020621047.1:426559-528553 GCF_003573695.1 Papaver somniferum | reverse complement strand
GGGGGGGGGGGGGGTAAGTGGTTGATGTAGGTTTTGTTTCTCCATTAGCCAGTTATAACAGCTTTTAGTGGAGAAACCACCTGCAAGATTGCATTTCAGAATATCTTCCTGGTCATTTAATGATGGAGGAGATGCTAACCATTCAAAAAGCTGCATCATTTCCAACAATTCTGATTGATGAAGATTTCTTCTAAGTTTTATGCCCCAAGTATTGTTGACAACTAGCTCTTGTAAGGTAGCATTCTTTTGTGTAAAAAGTTTGAAGATGCTCGGGAATCTGCTCTTCAAGCTTTGATTATCCTTCCATTTGTCCCACCAGAAATAAATATCTTTGCCACTTTTGATTTCCAAGTTTGAGATGTCTTCAATCACAATTTTCTGTTGTTGAATGCTATTACATATACCTCTTCCTTGTGGTAATGTAGTATCTTTTACTAACAAAGCAGGGGGATTACCTTGTCTTTTTGATTGAATGATCCTTCTCCACAATTGTGTTTTTTTGAGTAGAAAACCTCCAAGTCCATTTTGCAATTAAATCTTTGTTGGTTTGTCTTAGATTTTTGATACCAAGTCCCCCTACTTTCTTTGATCTTCAATCTCTTTCCCAAGTAATCCAATTGATTTTCTTTGTCCCAGCTACACAACCCCATAAGAAAGCTCTCATAATTTGATTAAGCTTCTTTTCTACTTTCGCTGGCATAGGAAACAAGGACATGAAATAGATTGGTAAGCTTGAAAGAGTTGTGTTGATGCGAAGTATTCTGCCTGCTTTTGTAAAGTACCTCTTTTCCCATGGAGCTAACTTTTTTAAGAATTTTCTATCACCACATCCCAAATAGAGCAGTTTCTGCAGGTTGCACCAACCGGAAGACCCAAGTATTTAAGAGGCAGTTCTTAAATGGGTGGGGGGGGTGGGGGGGTGGGGGGGTAAGTGGTTGATGTAGGTTTTGTTTCTCCATTAGCCAGTTATAACAGCTTTTAGTGGAGAAACCACCTGCAAGATTTTATTTCAGAATATCTTCCTGGTCATTTAATGATGGAGGAGATGCTAACCATTCAAAAAGCTGCATCATTTCCAACAATTCTGATTGATGAAGATTTCTTCTAAGTTTTATGCCCCAAGTATTGTTGACAACTAGCTCTTGTAAGGTAGCATTCTTTTGTGTAAAAAGTTTGAAGATGCTCGGGAATCTGCTCTTCAAGCTTTGATTATCCTTCCATTTGTCCCACCAGAAATAAATATCTTTGCCACTTTTGATTTCCAAGTTTGAGATGTCTTCAATCACAATTTTCTGTTGTTGAATGCTATTACATATACCTCTTCCTTGTGGTAATGTAGTATCTTTTACTAACAAAGCAGGGGGATTACCTTGTCTTTTTGATTGAATGATCCTTCTCCACAATTGTGTTTTTTTGAGTAGAAAACCTCCAAGTCCATTTTGCAATTAAATCTTTGTTGGTTTGTCTTAGATTTTTGATACCAAGTCCCCCTACTTTCTTTGATCTTCAAGCTCTTTCCCAAGCAATCCAATTGATTTTCTTTGTCCCAGCTACACAACCCCATAAGAAGGCTCTCATAATTTGATTAAGCTTCTTTTCTACTTTCGCTGGCATAGGAAACAAGGACATGAAATAGATTGGTAAGCTTGAAAGAGTTGTGTTGATGCGAAGTATTCTGCCTGCTTTTGTAAAGTACATCCTTTTCCATGGAGCTAACTTTTTTAAGAATTTTCTATCACCACATCCCAAATAGAGCAGTTTCTGCAGGTTGCACCAACCGGAAGACCCAAATATTTAAGAGGCAGTTCTTAAATGGGGGGGGTGGCGGGGTAAGTGGTTGATGTAGGTTCTGTTGCTCCATTAGCCAGTTATAACAGCTTTAGTGGAGAAACCACCTGCAAGATTTTATTTCAGAATATCTTCCTGGTCATTTAATGATGGAGGAGATGCTAACCATTCAAAAAGCTGCATCATTTCCAGCAATTCTGATTGATGAAGATTTCTTCTAAGTTTTATGTCCCAAGTATTGTTGACAACTATCTCTTGTAAGTTAGCATTCTTCTGTGTAAAAAGTTTGAAGATGCTCGGGAATCTGCTCTTCAAGCTTTGATTATCCTTCCATTTGTCCCACCAGAAATAAATATCTTTGCCATTTTTGATTTCCAAGTTTGAGATGTCTTCAATCACAATTTTCTGTTGTTGAATGACATTATATATACCTCTTCCTTGTGGTAATGTAGTATCTTTTACTAACAAAGCAGAGGGATTACCTTGCCTTTTTGATTGAATAATCCTTCTCCACAATTGTGTTTTTTGAGTAGAAAACCTCCAAGTCCATTTTGCAATTAGAGCTCTGTTGGTTTGTCTTAGATTTTTGATACCAAGTCCCCCTGCTTTATTTGATCTACAAGCTCTTTGCCAAGAAATCTAATTGATTTTCTTTGTCCCAGCTACAGAACCCCATAAGAAAGCTCTCATAATTTGATTAAGCTTCTTTTCTACTTTCGCTGGCATAGGAAACAAGGACATGAAATAGATTGGTAAGCTTGAAAGAGTTGTCTTGATGCGAAGTATTCTGCCTGCTTTTGTAAAGTACATCCTTTTCCATGGAGCTAACTTTTTTAAGAATTTTCTATCACCACATCCCAAATAGAGCAGTTTCTGCAGGTTGCACCAACCGGAAGACCCAAGTATTTAAGAGGCAGTTCTTAAATGGGGGGGGGGGGGTAAGTGGTTGTTGTAGGTTCTGTTGCTCCATTAGCCAGTTATAACAACTTTTAGTGGAGAAACCACCTGCAAGATTGCATTTAATAATATCTTCCTGGTCATTTAATGATGGAGGAGATCCTAACCATTTAAAAAGCTACATCATTTCCAGCAATTCTGATTGATGAAGATTTCTTCTAAGTTTTATGTTCCAAGTATTGTTGACAACTAGCTCTTGTAAGGTAGCATTCTTCTGTGTAGAAAGTTTGAAGATGCTCGGGAATCTTCTCTCCAAGCTTTGATTATCCTTCCATTTGTCCCACCAGAAATAAATATCTTTGCCACTTTTGATTTCCAAGTTTGAGATGTCTTCAATCACAATTTTCTGTTGTTGAATGCCATTACATATACCTCTTCCTTGTGGTAATGTAGTATCTTTTACTAACAAAGCAGAGGGATTACCTTGTCTTTTTGATTGAATGATCCTTCTCCACAATTGTTTTTTTTTTGAGTAGAAAACCTCCAAGTCCATTTTGCAATTAGAGCTCTGTTGGTTTGTCTTAGATTTTTGATACCAAGTCCCCCTGCTTTATTTGATCTACAAGCTCTTTGCCAAGAAATCTAATTGATTTTCTTTTTCCCAGTTTCAGAACCCCATAAGAAAGCTCTCATAATTTGATTAAGCTTCTTTTCTACTTTCGCTGGCATAGGAAACAAGGACATGAAATAGATTGGTAAGCTTGAAAGAGTTGTCTTGATGAGAAGTATTCTGCCTGCTTTTGTAAAGTACCTCCTTTTCCATGGAGCTAACCTTTTTAAGAATTTTCTATCACCACATCCCAAATAGAGCAGTTTCTGCAGGTTGCACCAACTGGAAGACCCAAGTATTTAAGAGGCAGTTCTTCAATTTTGCAGTTAAGGATGTCAGCAACCTCTTGAATAATATGATTAGCTCCAATGCTTAAAACTGAGCTCTTATTCAGGTTCACTTAGGGCTGCACAAGACCCGCCCACGATACCCATACCCACCCGTACCCGCTAAATCCGTGGGTTTTTAGTCCATACCCGTCCGTTGTGGGTGCGGGGTTGGTTATGAAAAAAAATACCCGCTGTCCGTGGGTGCGAGGTTGGTTTTAGCTCATACCCGCCCATACCCGCCCGAAAAACCCGCAAAATATATACCTTTAGATAAAATTAATCCTAGCCGTCCGATCCATTATGAAACCCTAAGAATTTGGAGATTCAAAATTGCAGCAGGATGGAGTATCATCCTTCTGACAAACAGATGCAACGCCTGACCCCCCTCCTAATAGGTTTTTCTCGTTTCTCTCTCTCTATATGACTGACTTCAGAAAATTATTACTTGCCTAACTATTTCCCTCCATATTTTACATTGGTATTTCAGCTAATGGATCTTCTACCTCACCGCTGAGCCTCGTACCACGGAATCCGTACATGTACCTAGAGCTTCTTGCACGTAGGAGGTCTGGGATCTTCTCAAATCAAAACAAAGAGGCAAGTCCAAACTAAATTTTATTATTTATTTCGGTACTGGAATGAACTTGTATGTATAACCTATAAATCTATACACAGAAACGCTGGATTGATAGTTCTGGCCGCAACTGCTGCATGTTGTTTCCAAGGAGTTTCAATATCGCATGGGGGGACAACACACGTTACTGAACATGGCTTTCAATAACAGAGCCATCGGCAGCAAGGTGAGAGAAAATTTAGTTAACTAGATGATCATTGAATATAAAGCGGGTTAAATCCACTTAAACCCATACCCGCCCAACCCGCAGCGGGCGGGTATTAACATCCGCATGTTTGTGGGTGCGGGGTTGGTTATAAAAATAAAAACCCGTAGTCTATGGGTGCGAGGTTGGTTTTAGCTTATACCCGCCCATACCCGCCCATGTGCGGCCCTAGGTTCACTGGCAATCCTGTAATACCTTCAAATACTTGTAGTATAATCAGCAGGTTCTCAGCTTCCTTCAAATACTTTTTTTATCAGATGGAGATAAAAAAAATCGTCTGTATCAAACACGAGGATAACGCATACAAAATTAAAGGAGCTGACCAGTTTACTATATGGTTAATACTAGTTTGCAACTTGGCTAGATGATGCATCAAAAGTGGCTGGTGAACTACTAGTGATTAACAATCTCGCAACATTGCCATAAAATGTTAACTAATAAAAATACCCGATAGACCATAATTGTTTAATCAGGGACAGAGCCAAAATTTATATGTTATGGGGTCAAATAAATTTATTACAACAAAAGAAATTTTAATCCATATCAAGCCACGGTTGACAACGATATGGAAGTGCTCATGGTATAGAAGCTTACTACTTCCGCCATATCAATAGTGTCGGTAACTGGTAGAGAAAGCAGTCTTGCAGGTGGAGAAGTAAAAAAAAGAGAAGCTGCCAAGCAACGGATTTCCGAAAGCAGTCTTGCATATCTTTTTCGTTTTACTGCGGAGTGGGATTTACTTTAGCGCGCAGGTCAACAACGCCGTCCCATATGGAACTGTTTGAACAATTTCCTTTTCTTTTTTTTTTTAGATTATTGTTTGTTTTGGTATCTTCTTTTTTCGGGAGTATTATTTGGTGATGGATGGAGATAATCAAAATTTAATGCAAGCAAGCAAACTAACACCTATTCCATTGATCGAAAACACGCCTCATAGCCATGAATGGACAAATGTTGTGTTTTTTACTCTTTATATGCTTAATATCTCGCGTTTAACTTGGTGGAGTTTTCGTTAAAGATGATCCTAGTGTCCATGTATTAGGTATGTGCGATTGTGCACCTCAAAACTCTAGTTTCCTTTGCTGCTTTGCACGTGGTGTTCAACGGGTCGCAGCATGGGAAATTCGTCATGAGTTGGAATCCTGGAAGTTTTGCAGGCCTAATGGAATTTGCAAAGCAATATGGCGGTTACTTTCATGCGCCATCATGTGTGCGAGGTCGGAAGGTAAGGAACTGCCGCTAAATGGGGCAAGATTTTTGTTTGCAGTCAAGCTTTTGATAAAACAGAACATTAGTCTTTGGACTGTAGTCGAAAACACTTTCAGTAGCATTCCTATTTCGCAAGTTTTGATTCATTGGGAGAATGTAAATAGACTAGAGATTTACAAATATAAATCTTAGGAAACTAGAGATTCATGAGTAAATTCCGGCTGAAAGACACGGCAGAAACTTCTCGTTAGTTGACGGACCGAGAAGTAACAGTAGGAAAAATAGACTAGGCAGTTGTGTTTCCAATCATAAGAGAGAGAGAGAGAGAGAGAGAGAGAGAGAGAGAGAGAGAGAGAGAGAGAGAGAGAGTCATACATAAGAGAAAGATAACGTGAAATGCTCTTGTAGCTAAACAGGAGATGCATATGTATGATATCTGTACTGTGAACATTTGCAAATTCTACAGTCGACGACTCTCCAAAAACCAGTTAGGACAGGGTTTGATTAAGACCTCAATTCCCAGTGTAGGTGTCAATGATATCATAATTCAAAAGTTTGCTGAAACTAAATCAAATAATTTTGTCTAGTTCTTCAATATGCTGCATCACCTGTTCATTCCCAAATCTAGTCCATCATTAGAATGGTGTCCTAAAATTTGCTATGAAGCATAGTACTCAACCGAGCAAGCATAAGGTACAACCTTCATGATCAACTCAAAAGCTGAGAGAAAGATGGTTTCAGATGTATTGAACTAGTTAAGTATAAGTAAGTACCTATATAACAAAAGACCAGAAACAAATAGCTTCCTAACATTCCAACTGAATTGCCTAGTTCAGATATAACAAAGCGTAGTTATTTCACTAATATCCATTAAAACCAAGTAAACAAGAAACCAGAAAACTAAAAATCACAAGGGGAAGCAAAAATTCTACTGATAAATATATGCGAGCAACAAAAAAATATAATCAAAAAATAATACCGTGTATAATACCTGCACCCAAAAAAACCTGGCGAAATTGGGATATACCCAGATTAATTGGGTATATACTCATTTTATTCCTATCCAAACTAGTGTGTTAAGTGGTGTCTAAAAAGTGCTAAAAGACCAAATTGCCCATACTAAAAAACCATGCCGACCAAAACATATTAAAAAAAAAAATCAAAATCTTTCTTCTACACTCTAGCTATACATGTGAAATCAAAAAAAAAAAAAAAAACAAGAATTAAAAGGAATCAAAAATCGGCAGGGTATTTTTTGATAGTCGAGAAGAAAGTGGTTGTTGAGAATAATTATTTTCCATATTTTTCTTCTTCATCTTCTCTAACTCTACTCTCTCAATAATTCTACTTAATTAATAATAAACTCATCTTTTAATTTAATCTCATCAATTGTTTTTAACTAAATCATTCACTAATCATAATCTAAAATTAATTAAAAGGATAGATTAAGTATTAAATAAATAACTAGATATGGGGTGACCTAAAATTGTTTGGTACATACTCTTTGAATCATGGACCAGTATTACTAATAAGTGTCCTTCGGGCATTCAAGCCGGAAGGTCGCACTTTATCCAACCTACATGGCATATATGCCAGAAAGTTTGTGATTGGGTCAAAAGACTCAAAAAAAAGCTAGTCTATATATACAATGGCATCATCATAATTACACTATTGGAAGTATGGAATTGCTCAGCAGCAAAAAAACCAAAAAATAACAAAAAACTTACATTGAGCAAAACACATACTCCCAAAGATCAAACCATAGACTCTACAGACTACTATAAGGAAACATATAAACTTCACAGCCTAGTCTTTCGTAGTTACAGATCAGATATACTGGCGCCTAACATCTCGGCAGTCTTTGCTTCTACAGAAACATCGAAACCCCTTTACAGAATCACTACGGTTGCTGAAGTCAATCCCATAGTCCTGATTCATTCAACAGCATACATGAGAAATAAGATGCCAGTTGAAATTTACTTTTAACTGACAGTAAATGCAGATGATGCCACAATCTAAAATGATGGCAAATGCAGATAAAACGCGACAAGTTTAATTGGGCGCTCAACTTACCCAAGTTAACTCTTCCAAAGCTTCTACATCTCTTGTTGTGAAAAATGCGAGCTGCCATAAAATAAGGGGGAGGATTAGAGATGCCGCATATAATAATTTGTACATAGACACCCCAGACAAAATATGTCAGGTATTAACAAATGCGGATAACATCTACAGAAGTAGCTGGTCAGATGCTTACATGGTAGTAGCGATGATTCTGACTCTCAACTTCAACTGGGACTTCTACCAAATTTGCATCAAAGCATCTATACAAGTAAATAAACATTTGAAACATAATCATATGAGTAAAAAGAACACACAAAAAACGGAACATGGAGAGGCTAAGAAAGAGAATCTGACAAAATATGGAAATCAATTTATGAAGTACTCTGTTGGCAAGTAATCTCTCATGTGCGAGTTTATCAATTAAAAGATGGTTTAAAGCTGGAAAGGTGTGTTAGATGTAGATTCTAAGCAATTAGAAAGTAATTCAAGGTTTTAAACAACAAATCTGCATCGGAGTTGAAGATTGGTTCCAAAATTGGAATTGACAGCAGAACAATATACACAAAGGAAATGCCGATAATTTTAAATCGAGTGTCAATAAATAGTAGATGAATCAAAGTATGCTGGTGAATTACCTATGATTGATAAATCTCGCAACATTTCCATAAAATGTAGCATCTAAACAGAGTGCATCTTTATCCTTAACAACACCATCTGAACCCCAAGCAGCATCAAGCAGCACGTTGGACGTCTGTACATCAACATCTGTGATTTCTTTGTTTCTTTCATACAGCTCCTTACTCGTTAATATTTCGCCAACATATTCACAAACAAAAGACCCTCTAGGCAAGTCCGTGAGTGTTCTGAGGCCCCACCCTTTTCCTTCCGCTGTCAGAAATACCTGAAATGTAAAAAATTCTACTTAAAAACACAATCTCTTGAAGTTAATTTGTACCAAAGAGTAAGATCTCGCCACAAGTTTCACATTCCATACTTCATTAGAAGTTTCTGACCTGTAAGTTGCATGATATTCCACGTTGTACTACTCGATTTCCACATTGCTTGTTGCAACCACATTTGCTCCAGCATTCTTTGATAAACTTTCTCATCAGGTGGCCCTTGCATGGGTCAGGCATATCCCCACCCTTGCACCTTTCCAAGGGGCAACTTTTACAATAGAACAGGTGGTTTTGAGGATCATGATTCACCGAAATGCATTCTTCCAGAAAATTTTCCTTGAGTAAGCCGTCCAGTGTATAAGCAAAATCACCCCCAGTTACACGAGCACATGCACAAGGAATAGACGACGACACACAATCACCAAAACAGTTTATGCAACAGTCTTCATCCCCAATTCTGGAAAGTGAGCAATTCACATGCGCACTTCTGAATATTGTGTTTTTTGAGATGTAGTAGAACAATGGGGGATAAGGCGCACTGCTGACTTCATTTACTGTTGAGATGGGGAGATTTTCTTGCCCTTTGGAAATGTCATTTACATCATGGGATGGCCGTACTACAACAAGAGTATCATCAGCAGACCGTAAATCATCAGGGGTGGACATTTCCTGCCTAACACGTACAAAACCTGATGGACTTGAAGATCTTACATCCGTTTGCTCCACTATCATGTCCCTTCCATTTGCTCCAACAGAAAGAACTTCTTCATTAGGTTGTATAATAGTGCCTTGAAGGTCAACCACACCATTCAGTGCCAGCCGCTGTGGCGTGTGGGGTTCAATTACCTCAGCAGAGGAATGAGAGCTAACTGATCTATCAATAGAAGTCGGTGGTATTAGAATAGAGTCTTCATGATCAGATCTGGCACCCAAAGAATTCCTCATATTATTCTGCAAATTGAGGTTGGTTGTTATATGCATCAAGGTTCCTTGATTATCATCAGTAGAATCACTAGCTCTATCTGAAATGCATTGGCACATTTCTTTCATCAGATTCATCACAGAAAAATTGGGATCAATTATTTTGTATGATTTCAGACATTTATCCTCCACCATTTTAAAAACCTCATCCATACTTGGTAGGCGGAAGTTGGGTTGTCCAGAGAAATAGTTGCAACTCAAAGAAATTTTCACCTCCCCTGAGGTTGATGAAGCAAGTTCAACACTAGCACGGGTTGCCTCAGCGACGTCAGCAAGCTCTAGACCTCCATTCTTGGACGATGAGCCTGAACCACCAAGACTTCCATTTTCCGCATCAGCATCTCGAGAAGGCAAGGCTACCACGCCATGTCGCCTGCTAGAAACATTTTGATCTTTATGTCCTGCATCAGAAATTTCAAAACTGATATCAACAAAGTAGAAGTAATTTTCTGATTATTGTAGTTACGTGTGGATGACACTCAGAAATTCCTATTCCAATACCAAATATAAATTCAGAATAAGGCATGTTTACAGTCGACTGAATACTCATTGTTAGCAAAAGTGCCAACATACCGAATAACTTGTTCATTCTTTGAACTTACAACAAAAATCCATTACCAATCGCGGAATCTTTATTTCATATGATCCAAAAGCCAAAATTATTAGAGAAGCGAGAAAAATTGCAACACGAGACTTAGTATCACGCTCTATATTACCTTGGGCATCAGCATCTCGAGAAGGCAAGGCTTCCACGCCATGCCGCCTACTAGAAACATTTTGATCTTTATGTCCTGCATCAGAAATTTCAAAACTGAAGTTATCAGCAAAGTAGAAGTAATTTTCTGATTATTGTAGTTACGTGTGAATGACACTCAGAAATTCCTATCCCAATACCAATTACCAAATATAAATTCAGAATAAGACAAGTTTACAAAAATTCAGAATAACTGAATAAGACATGTTTACAGTTGACTGAATATTCGTTGTTAACAAAAGTGCCAACATACTGTTAACTTGTTCATTCTTTGAACTTGTCACTGAGCTCCATTAGCATTGAGAAATATTTATCTCATATTATCCAAAAGCCAAAAGTATTAGAAAAGCAAGAAAAATTGCAGCTCAAGACTTATTAGTTTCAGGATCAATATTACCTTGGGTTCTTCGGCAATCAGGATTGGGAGGAAGCGTTGCAGCAGCTGGGACCCCAGATGGTTGAAAGCCATCATTGCACGGTTCAGTCTTAGGTTTGACCAACACCTTTGTTTGAGCGCCGCTAGCTAACTTCTCTTTAGGTGGCAATGGCTCAACTCCAGGTTCAGTCTTTGGCTGTTTAAGGCAGACTACAAAAGGCGCTGTTGGCGTTTCTCTTTCGCTCCTTTTGCAAATTGTAGGCGCAAGAAGAGACCCCCTTCCCCTGTCTTCAAAATTGATATGAGGTGAAACAGGCTGCGCATGTTCACTCCTTTTCCTCCTCAACTGCAGCTGTGCTGGTGGCTCTTCAGTTTCGTCTCTAGAACAATCCTCATAGGGCAATGACATTAGCGCCTCATTTCTTCCTGGCATACATACATTCAGCGGAACAGCCCCCTGTCCGTACATTCCTTGCCCAAATGATTCACTCCCTTCCACCCTAGGAGTCAAATCAAAGTTTGGGCCCATTTGCCTTCTCACTAAAGGCGGCGACTGTTGGTCATCTGGTCGCAATCTTTGTTGGTCATCTGGCCGCAATCTTTTTGACCTTGGAGGTCCCGAATCCTCATGCGATTCAACAACTTCTTTCTTCTTCCTCTTCTGTTTCTCAACATCCTAATAAAACAGATGAATAATTAAGACCCAATCACATTAAACAAAAAATTGAATTTCTAAAAACAGCATCAAAATTATCCAAAAGTAAATGTAGTACCTCCTTATGTTCTTCTTGGTAATCCAATACGGCATCAGCAAGAACTCTATAGTTTTCATCCTCAATAAGTTCCCAATTCTTTTCATAGACTCTTAATAGATTCTTCAATACTGGTTTAACTTTCTTCTCAGACAAACCTATCTCTTTCATAGCACTAAATGCCATCGCAACCCTCGGATTCATCGTCATTGTTAATCAAATATGATTCTGATTCAAGCCTAAATATCACATTACATCACCACCAAATCAATCCTACAAGACACAAAATTAAAGATTATCATCTCCAAATCAAGCCTAAATCCTCAAATAAAAGATAAATTTAAGAATCATATAATCAAAGCTAACATACAAAAAAAAAATTGTATGAGCAATCAAAATGATAAACTCAGATAAGAAATGAAGTGAAGTAGGAAGAAGAAGCATGATTAGAACTGCAATTGACAAAAACAACAAGAATAAGATGAAGTACAAAACAGAGATTTAACCATAATTGATAACATAAACAGCTCTGATCAAAAAAAAAAAAGGAAAAATCAAAAAAAAAAATCAAAAATTATAGAAAGTAATTTTGGGGGTGGTGAATAACTTACTGAACAAAGAGTTGAGAGTGCAGACATAGTAAATCAAGGAATCAGAGAATCTAATTTGAAGGAATGTATCAGAGAATCTAGTAATTTCTGGTGAGAATGAGAGTGACTTATTAGGGCACAAAACAAGAAGAAGAACTGTAGAAGAAGAAAAAGGAAATCTAATTTAAGAAATTAAGTGGTGATGGTGGGGGAGAATCGAGGTGACCTCACAGCAGAACACGCCTGCTTTAGTTAAATCCAGTCACTCTACTCTTCTGTTCTGTTTTGAGAAATGGATCAAGTGATGATGTGTGTGTTTGTCGTTTATAAGGTGGGACCTTTCTAGATGGGTTGGTTGGTGGAGCGAGTAAATATTTTTACAGTTTGATTTGATACCTACTGATGATCATGATAATATTACGGTAAAAAATAAAGATAATAATGTTACTTTTTTTGTGCACGAGCACCGAAATGACTGGAGTGGTGGAGTACGAGTTGGTGTGGTTACTCTCAGCACGCAGCTCAACATGACCGTCCCACAACCACCTCTTTTTTTTTTGTTTTTTTTTCTTTTTTAATGAGTAGAAAGGTTAACATACATCCAGAAAAGGAAAAGATGGTAATCGGCTCCATAACAAGAAAATTACTCGGTGCTTCATCAATCATTTTGCTCATATGAGCACCGCTGAACCTATTATCATAAACCAGATTCATTATCAACCTTAAATCCACTACTACCATCAATTCTGAAAACCATAATTTTCTCAGAATTCTTGATGCTACTGAAATAAAGTATACTCTTTTTAGCATGGGTAAAGACAAAGCACATGGACCTAATAGATTTTCACCAAACTTCTTTCAAGCCAACTGGGAGATTGTTGAAGAAGACATCACTAGTATGGTTCAAAAAAAATTTAATTCTGGTTTTATCCTAAAAGAAATGAACTCAACCTTCATATCCCTCATTCCTCAAATTGATAACCCAACCACCCCATCTCATTTCAGACCCACATCTCTATGTAATCCTACCTATAAAATAATATCCAACCTTCATTCTCAAAGGTTAAAACCTCTTTCCTAAACTCATATCCCCCTTTCAATCTGCTTTTATTCATGGCAGACAAATCTCCGATAACATGGCATAACTCATGAACTTATTCACCACATGAATACTAGAAAATGAAAAAAAAAAATGAGTTGCTGGTACTATGGGCATCAAGATAGACATGGCTAAAGCTTTTGATAGAGTCAATTGGGACTTCCTCACTCAAATTATGGCCCAAACGGGATTTTGTACTCAATGGTGTAATCTTATTCACCAATATATATCTACCACCAATTTGGAAGTTTTAGTTAATGGTTTGTCTGGCAATTTCTTCAAACATTCTAGAGGGCTCAGACAAGGAGGCCATCTTTCTCCATATTTGTTCTTATTCTTCACAAATGGAGGGTTTCTCAAGATATCTTATCTATGCTGAATCCCAATGCCTTATTCATGGAATTAGATTGTGTCCTGATGCTCATGCTATAATCCACCTACTATTTGTTGATGACTGTATGATATTCGACAAACCTAACATGAAGGAATGCCACAATCTTATCAGGATTTTCCAAGACTTCAGCCAATCTTCTGGGAAAATGATAAACTTTTCTAAAATCTGGTATTTTCTTCAGCAAAAACACTGCTCCTGATATTGCTGACAGCATAAGCCAAACCATGAAAGTTTAGAGAATCAGCAGGAAGGATAAATACTTCGGCTCTCCTCTCTTCACTAACAAGAGTAAAGTACAAGCTTCCAAACCTTGTGTTGAGAAATTAAAATTCAGGCTTGCTGGATGGAAGGCAACTATGTCAACAGTTGGGAAAGTCACCATGATTCAAACTGTTACTTCTACTTCAAGTATATATCAGATGAATTGCTTCAAACTTTCCATGGCCACTTGTAAAGAGATAAATGATATTCAGAGATATTTTTTCTGGAATAAAGAACCAGATAAACCTAAAGGTCTCTATTACATAACCTTGGATGTTGTTAACAAACCAAAAGATCTGGGAGGCTTAGGCTTCAAGTACACGGAGTTCTTCAATATTTCAATGATCACCAAAATAGATTGGAGGTTAATCACTGAACCTCAATCCCTTTGGAGTTGCACCATGAAGGCTTCTCATTACCCAAATCATGAGGTAATAAGGATGGATACTAAACCAAAATCTACTAATTCTTAGATTGGAAGGGTATCCTTGAAGGCATAGCTAATATCCAAAAGTACTACATCTGGAAAATTGGAAAACATGACCGAATTCTTATATGGGAGGATAGATAGATTGATGGTTATTCTGATATCATTCCAAAACCCTCCAACTGTCCTTCTAACATCATTACTGTTAACCAACTTTTCAATATCTATAGGGATTGGGATCTTGATCAATTGGCTCTTTGGTTTTCTCAAGATGTTCAAAACCTGATCCTCCATACTCATCACAACAATAATACCGAAGACACCATCAGATGGGGGTTATCTCATAAAGGGGACTTCTCTGTCAAATCTCTATATGATATAAACAAATCTCTGATAAGTATGTTAATGATGTTCTCACTGCTCCTTGGAGAAATATTTGGAATAATCCTGATACTTCAACATCAATTCATCTATTCATTTGGAAAGCTGCTCATGGAATTCTCCCCACCAGTGCTAAGTATGTTAGCATCCTGAACTATATTGATCTTATATGCAACATCTGCAAGAATGTTAAAGAAGATGTCGCTCATGTTCTGTTCGCTTTCCCAGATGCCTCCAAAGTTTGGGAAAAATTATTTGGGAACTCTCATCAACTCTTCAGAGCTTTTGGTTCCTTCCATGAATGGCATAATATCTGGTTCCATAATGATAATCGTAATACCAACTAGAGTGCCACTTATGTTATTATCTGCTGGTTCATCTGGAAAGCAAGATGTGATATGGTTTTTAGAAATATTCCACCTTCAGCTGACAGTACTTCCTTGAAAATAACTCAGCATTTATCCACTTTCAATAGCATATTCATAACCCTGGCATATTCTGAATAATTTGCATTATCATGATACCATAACTGATCAACAAGCAAGATTTGTTAGTCAGATCAGGCATCACAAGGAAAGGTTCGGAATCACCATTAGCATGAGTATTTTAGAAGTGGATACTAATATACTCGATGGTGATTTTCAACATGTTACTAACTTTGCTTTTATTGCTTTGTCCTTCTCAGGCCAATGTGTGGGAGCAAAAAACTTCAAGGACTCTACAATTGGACTCAGCAGAGCAGGCAGAGGAGCACATCTAGCCTTGGAATGGGGAAAGTAAATGCAGAAATCCAACATTGACTTCATTGTAGAAGATGAATCAACTCTACAGGTCATAAAGGAATGAGGGATATCAAATGGAAGTTCAATAAAGATTTCAAGGAAGTTTCTTTCTATCCCATGGTGGAAATTTTGAAGCTATTTTTGTTTTGGGTAAACTAATCAAGCTAGCTCCTTATCAAAACTTTATTTCTACTAACTTATAAATTTTTTGCATTCATTCTGAAATTCTCCGAAACTTAAATTGGAAAGGACCCTATTTAAAACAGTTTATTGATATTTTGCAGTCACCGTTAGTCTCGAATGGTGCTAGCCTAAGCCCGGATGACCACCTGTTGTTCTTGTGAGTTAGTTGCTCTTCTTCGAGCATTCTGTCAGTTTTATTAAAAAAAAAAACATACGGAGAAAAAAGCTTATGGCATAGTAGACAAAAACCTAGCAAGAGCCAAGCTCATACCAGAAAAGAGAAAAAAGAACAACAAACAAGCCATAAAACAAGCAACCTAATAATACAAATTGCGGCACCTTCAATATTTTCTCCTTGCTGATTTCCTTTGGCCTCTGCCTAGAAAATCATTGCTCAACTCACTCTCCAAACCTAACTTCCATCTCCCTTTCCTTCCTGGTTTTCTTGTACTTGTCGGCTAATTCAGCGAATATACTCCTTTTTTCCTCTTCTATGGCCCCATTAGGTGCTCCTAACAATGGAGAGAACTTAAAAAGTGCATCCACTTGTTTAGAACTAGTCTCCTGGTTCCTTACTTCTCCTGAAGAGTTTATAGCTTTTTCTGCATCAGTTGTTTTTTTGTACTCCTGCAATATGGACTTCTCCGGCTTTTTCTGCATCAGTTATAGCTCAATTGTATACTTATAATGGACTTAGAAAAGAAAAAAAAAGTACTGCTTAAGGCTGGTTTCTCATTTCATTCATGATCAACGTTAAATTTGAGATAAAAAGAAATGACTTTTTAGCCTTGAACTCTATGACAAATGATATGTATTCAATCCGAACTTTTTTTTGTTAACCTCAAACATAATTCATAAGATAATGACCCGATTTAGCTGTCGGGACTGTTATAAGGGAGCTATTACAGTTGAAAGAGGTCACATGGCCGGAAAACGACCGAATTTCGACTGGAATCTTACCGGAAAATCTAACTATTTGTAACACCAAAATAGGATTGACTTGGAAATATGAAGACTCCACTTCAATCAGCAGTGCTGCTGTAAACAACGTAGATGTTTTGTTACCGGGTATAGACCAGAATCTAAACGGAACTTCACCGAAGAATTTTGAAATTAGTCCTACCACTACAACCGGATTGCACCTAACCATTGGATGGTCATCTTCAATAACCGGCGCCCCACTACAAATAACAGGGGTAGTATGGTTTGATTTTCGCCACTATCATCAAGATCAGCCCTTTTTGAAAAGAGATTGAAACTACTGTCTTCTTGTTGCGGATGTTTTCCTTGCGTCTTTGTTGTTGTTGATGGTGTCTTGGCGTCTTGGTAAGCAAGAGTGAAGCATATCAGAGAAGAACCCCTGTTATACCCACTAATCATATCAAAGCTAGAAAGATCCAAATCAGTGAAAGTTACCGTAAAACTACAGAGAAAAAGCTCAAAATACATCAGAGAAATCCAAAAAAAATAAATCTAAAAAGTAACGTGGAACGAGATGAAATCAGCAGAATAGATTAAAAGTGGTGGGAGAATGGTGTTAACCTGCTATATCTAATCCATACCGGTGAAAGTTACCAAACTTTATCTAATTTATATATATTCTTATTAAAAAAAACCTAATATTTTCTTATGAAAAACACTATATTTGAGTGACCCGGGCAACGCCTATTTTTAATTTTTGGGCCTTTTACAAAAATGGGTCCGTTTTTTTTTGTGCTTTTCAATTCTAGGCCTGTTTTTTTATTTATTGTAAAACTAGGCAAATTTAGACTAAAAGTGATGGATGGAAAGTTAGCCCCGTTAACTGTACATAAAAAGACCTAATAGTCCTTTGAATCATTCGTTCAAGTCTGTGTCACTGATTTAACTCGGCTAAGTCAGCATGGACTTGGTACACCTGGACTCGAATATGTCCTGTGGACTATGTACACGTCAACATTTTGATACGTGGCACTACTGCACAATCCCATTTCATCGCCGTTAGACTAATATCACTTGTAGCTTCATGCCTGCACAATCCACTCACAGACCTAAATCAACAGCAACCTTACTGCAGCTTCAACAACAGCCAACCATCAATAGTCCCCAATGAAACAAAGAAATGCGCTCAAACACTGACGAGCATTAGCAAGCCCAAGACACCAACGAAATCTTATTAATCTACCAGCCTGATCTCCAGACATTCCAGTTAAGCAAGCACAAGACAAAGGTGTCCTTTCTAGTCAGTTTGGCATCAAATGTCTAATGTGAATTTACAAAAATTCACACTTAGTGTCTGAAATGTTATATCTCATTTACTTAGAAATCTCCTCTAAAACAGTATTGTTATTCTTGCACAAGCCATACAGTCTAAACAACAAAATTTCAACTGCAACAAAATATAATCGTTGTTTTTCACTAGTTGACTGGTCATGAAGACAGACTTTGAAAAAAAAAAGTATCAACACAGTTTTAGTATTTCTTTACCATGGACACTTCAAGTGGGATACATATCATCCTTGTATTGCGCCCGAACAAATCTCAAGAGAAGCAACTCCTAGAATGGACAACACATACAGTCCTCAATTTATACCAGTTGCAACACCTCAACCAACTATCACCACATCAAATTCACTACCTTCAACAGCCTTCACTACCTTCTACAGCCTTGTAATCTCATCATTTTCGAAACTTCAACTTCAACTTCAGTTACAACCCTGCAATTACAGCTTGCCCTCAGCTCTTGTTAGTTCATCTCACCACAGCATCACTCCGCTGTAAACCACCTACCAACTCAATAACCCATCTGCTCATTCAACACCAGTTGCACATTTTTATATGTTACTCACCCCATGCCTCACTGTCATTAGATACAACCACCAACAATGGCTCAATACCACATGTAATTCTAAGTACCAGCACCATCTGAGACTGCAACCATTCTTGCAGTGCAACCCCTGCATATCTCGACAGCAGCAACTCATACCCTGTGTTGTTCTTGCTCAAATGCAACTACCAGCACCAATTACCATCAGAACTCAGTCATACACAAACCAAAATCAAATCTAGGAGCAAACCAATCTTCTTAATTCCTGCAATTTCCGGTTTCAATCTTCTGTGAAATTATACACAACACCCATCTCTCCATCCAGGCCATCACGAACTGTGAATCAGTAGCACCACCATCTTCTTCTTTTTATGCTGTAATTAATTCAAAAAGAACCCCACCTGAATTCCCATTGAGCTCAAACTCACACAACTGCTGATTGCTTCATTACAAAGCTTCGATTTCTCACCCAGCAACAGCAAAACCAACGGAAACCCTAACTCTGAATCACCACAACTTAATCATTTCTTCTATTTCTGTTCGCATCTCTTGTTCACAGTTCAACCTTGCTCAATTTTCCACAATTACCATCTCACAATCTCTACCATTACCCATATTCAAAACCTCTTCTTCTTGATAATTCGAGCACAACAGCAAATCACATCTCCGACCAATGGCATCTCCATCAGTTCATGTTGGTTTCTCTCTTCAATCACATCGATCTAATACTCAATTATAGAATAAAACCGTCTCTGATTCTCCTCAGATTAGATCCAGACACCATCAATACTTTCTTCACAAACCGAACCTTAATCTACTTTTGCTTCTCAATTTCTATCAAACCCTTTTTTTCTCGAATTCCCATGTTCAATCAATTTCAGAACCATCATCAATTTCTTCCTACAAATCTTTTCAGTGAAACCCTAATTTAATTCCAAATCCTCTCTTCACTAATTTGAGCATCAAAACATTAGCCAAACTCTTCAGATCAATCATACCCCTAAGTTATCTCTCGATTTTAGCAGAAAAAATTTGATTTAGATGAACCAGAGAGAAGAACTAGACAGAAGAAGAAAGAAGAAACAATGTAAATCGACCTCTCTCTCTGATGGGTTTTCACGTGAAGGACATTTTAGTAATCTAACCTCCTCCACGAGATCTCTCTACACGAGATTTTGACGATAATTTGACTAGTCAACGCGATAAATTGACCGAGATAGTTAAAGTGGATGGAATCCGTTTAACTTGCCTAGTCTAGTAATAAATAAAAAAACAGGCCTAGAAACGAAAGTGAGGGTCCAGACCAGGCCTATTTCTGCATATAATTCTTAATTTTTTCCTGTGAAGGAAGAAAGTTTTCATGCACCAAAGATAGAATTACATCTTATTAATGAGAAAGTTTGGAGTAATACCAAACGGCTCACCATTGTTTCCAGAGGTCCTACGATGTTTAGTTGCAATATCAGTTAAACTTGTAAAACTTTTATTTCAAAATTCAATTTCGATAAAATTAAAAGAATCCATGACTAGTTTACATTCATCTAAGACAGAGTTATTATACAAAAGTAACGAGTTATTATTTGATTCTAAACTACATCAGTGGCGGAGCCAGGTTTTAGTATTAGCGAGACTAAATTATTTCTTTTATAAATTTGGTTGACTAAATTACAAAAGACTGAGGATTGCACACAAAATGTGAAGGAAATGAAGGGCTAATAAGGAGTTTTAGGAATTTTAGTAGGGATAGAACCTGGTCTGTTCCACCTTTGGTTCCGCCACTGAACTACCTATAACTGCTTCTGCATCACTAGTTGTGCAGACATTGTCTTTTTCTTGCTCCTTTACCCTGCAGTCCAGCTTCATGAATGGTAGAACTGCTTTTTTTGAATTTCTTGCCAACCCTGCGATTAATTTTGCATCCAAGATATATAACTTCCCGAAGTATCATTCTTAGTAATTAATTCAATGCCAGAGAGGTTAGTATTTTTTTTCAAATGAAGCATCACAAAAGACAACAACACAATCTTCTGGTAAATTATTGATGACAGTATCATAATCCAAACTAATAGGGGTTGGGAGAATAATATTTGTTTGAGAATCATCATTTATGAGATACAGTTCAGTATCCCAAACTAGTTTTAGAGCTATTCAGATATGAGTATGGAAATTGTGTGTCTTATTCTGGATAATGAATGAACATATGTCTCTCCATATGCTAAATACATCTACTGCTTTGTCTTTATAAGAGAAATACTCCATATGTTTCTGGAAAAGTGTTACTTTCACTTTTTCAAATTAGCCTATTTTTAGGTTAAAATGAAAAAAAATAAAAGTAACACTTTTCCAGAAACGGAGGGAGTATTATTTTTCCGCCAACTAGCCATAGAGATATTCTACACAGAGTCTTGAAGAATGAGTTTCGTGTATGGAGTAAGAGACCATACTTCTTTTGCATAGGGGCAATGGAAGATGATATGTTCAGCAGACTCACAGGTTGAAGTGTTACATATACCACAATTCATGTTTTGGTTGGGGATATACTTAAAAATGTTAGCCTTAGCTGGTAAAATACATTCATGACACTTCCAAATAAAAATATGCACTTTCCGAAAAAAAATCAGCTTCCATAAGGATTTATAAGTTGGGTTTACAATACTGGTGTTTGGAGATTATGCAAGATAGGTTTATATGCTGATTTAACTGTGAATTGACCATTTTTGATATATGTCGAAAATTAACCTATCATAACCTGTAAGGGGGATTTCTAGTATTGAGAATGGCTTGTGCACTAGGAGGGGTAGAGAATGCATTAATGAAGTAAAATTTCCAGATCTTTGTATTATGATCATTGATATTAGACCATAATTGGGATTGGGGATAAATACGCTAACATACAATGGTCAGACTAGGTTAAGGATCCAATAGTCCTTATAGTCCAAAATATTAATTTCAGCGATTAACTCGGCGGAAAACCTCAAACTGCTTCTTCGTTTTTTGAGCTCAGATTCATTAATTTCAGGTGAAAAATCAATTCAAAATATCTTGATGAGCGATTAATTCTTACATATTTACTACCCAAAATATATATTGTTGGTGCTTATTTTGGTATTCATTGTGTTTTTGTAGGTAAATGAATAAAATGGGCTCTTCCAAGAAAATCGGCTAAAACTAGGATTCCAAGAAGAAAATATGTACTTTTGGATCTAAATGGGATAGGCCCAATTTAAGTTAGTGAAGGAGATGATGGGCTGAAGTTGGTTTAAGAAACTAACATGCTCGGGCATTTTGGTCTCGTGGATTTTATGATGAAGGACTTGGTGATTAGTTCTCGAAGGATTTAGGAGGTATCACGTAAAATGAAAAATCCTACTCAATAATTAATGTACGAGGTATGTCGACATGGTGGAGGAAGAAAGGAAACTAAATATCTTTTGCAACTAAAGAAGATTGATTTTGTGCATAATATATACTTCACCACATTAATACATGACGCCTGTTTTGGAATTGAGATAATGACAAAATAAGTACTTACCTCGTACATAAGACCAGTATGTGCTCATATAATATTTTCTTTCCCATGAAAAGAAAAGCAAGTGGTCGTACATGTGGCGAGTCTTTATTAGGTGATACTGTGTATTCTTAGACAAGTGGCATACTCCCATTGGATATGACATGTGGAAGAGAATTAAAAGAGGAAGGTTAGATTTTGTTGAAATCTATATATTGATGTCGAGAACAGGAAACCAAGGGGGATTTTTTTGGAGAGTCGGTGAGCCGGTAGCCAATTTCACAATTTTCTTTTATTTCTTCTATTTAATTTTCTTTGTAATAATGAGGAACTAGAATCACATGCTGGGACGGATGGAGCCATTTTTCGTCATTGTGGTAAATAAATTAATTTCTTTTTATGACTACTTGCACTGTTTATGAAATGATTTATGATTTTTATTGAATGGGTGTCATTTAAATTGATGGGTCATGCTTAGCTAAAATGTTTTGATGTCTCATGCTTTAGATTTACATTCATTGCTCTCAAAATCTACATTAGGCAAGGAACTAGAGTCAACAAATTGTTATCATACAAGCTATAATTGTGCATGAATAATTTTGAATCACATGAATGAAATTTGGTGAAATTCTTAGTCCCAGTACCTCTCACCATTGTTAACATTATTTGTATATTTATTTTTATTAAATTTAAAAATCGAACCTTCACAAGTCTTAGACGAACTCTACTACTACAACAACTTTTGAAACCCATCACATCTTTATTGCTACTCTTTGTCATGATTAATTGTTATTAATTCAGGTGGTTTATGGATTCTGGTCCTACATCTCCCTGTAGTGAAGATACAATGTCTGATTTGTTAGGGTTTAATAAAGAAACTAATTCTACTATTATTCCATCTACTGAACTGCTGGATGATTTGTTTCAGGAAAGTTTGAATCCTTGGAGATTTTCACTTATCGGTAGATTAAATTTATAGAAAATCAAGTTTGTTGATGCTTGATGGGCGTCGTAACCACAACAAATTAATAAAGATATTTCCCACTAATTAACTGGTAATATAACGGTAGTAAGAGATCGTTCCCACATAGAGCTGTGTAATTGATAGGTTATTTGAATAACAAGATAAAGTAAATAACAAAGGGGGTTTTGGTTTTAAGATAATAGAAAGACAATAAAGAAGAAAGAGAAGATCAAGGAATTCTTCGTTGTTACCAAGCGATAACTTGAATAATATACTTATCTATTGTTCGTAAGAACCATTCATCACCAACCCTGGAATAACAGCTAGCTCAGTGTTATCCCCAAAACTCCTTGTACCATGGATACAGAATCTCTCCAATATCAGATTCTATTCAACTGAACCACCAAGTAGTATCTCACTCAAGGTGTAATCCAATGAATGCTTAAAGCTTTGTGAATTAGGTTAATCCCAATAGTTAAACTCTTAGCTCAAGGTTTACTTGCTGGTGTTGTCTTCACACACGATTGCTCCACAGAATCCTTCTGTAAGGTCTCGCGATTTCTACTTGTGTAGAGAGTCAATCGACGATTACTTATCTCATAACCTCCACTAGCAATAGAACAATCAATAGACTAATCTGGTTGCGCACCCAAACCAATCTAATAATCATTCATAAACCCTAGATATGGTAAATACAAACGATAATGATAAAAACTCTCAATAGGTTTGTAATATAATAAAGCTTCACGCTTAGATCATTGAATTCATCCTTAACCAACAAAGGATTTAGCTACTCATATTACAAAAGAAGAAGAATCATGGTGGTTTCTCCCTAAAGGGGTAAACCCTAGGTTTTTATGTAGAACTTGTGATATGAGACAATATATAGATTACATAACCTAATACCCTTTTTATAGGATTACATTTCTTGGTCTCCAAGTATTTAGTTAGGTTTAAGAACCCGACCCGAAAACACGAACTAACGACTCCAAACGTTCCTTTAGGCCTTCCAAGGTGTAAATACACGTTTCCCATTTTCTAAGTGCACGAAACCGGTCCGAAAACTTCAAATTGCAGCAGATATTTTCGGAAATAAGTCTGCAAACCCCGTCCGCAAACCCAGTTCGCGGACTTCACTGTCTTCGGTATTTAATGGAAACTGTTTTGGCCACAACTTCTTCATCCGAACTCGGAATGACCTCATTCTTTTTTTGCATTATTTTTTGCATTATTTTTATATTTCAATTATATTCAAGATGATGATGAGAAATCCTTAATTTGAGTGAGTTAAGATCGGTCTTTGTCCTGAGTCTTGATTATGAGCGTTTTGCTCCTTTTCGTCGCACTTCTTCCACTTCTCTTGGACTTGGGCGCTTGTATACTTGGAATACTTCTATTCATAGATTTTTTCAGAACTTTGAGCTCCTTGTTGGATAATTCACCTATTGGATGCAAATAAGAGAAAACCAAAGTAATAATACGAATACATGCAAGAATAATAGCTAAAGCAAGTATGGAATGGACACTAAAATCATATGAATTATGCACTTATCAAATTCCACCACACTTAGATTTTTCTAGTCCTCGAGCAAACTAAATAAAACTAATCCTAAATACAACAACTCCATGTCGTGAGGATACGGTTACTCTTAGCATGAATAACAGGCCTTTAAACCCCTAGGTGTCCCTAGTGGACGAGTTATAGTCTCGTGAGGGCTTACAAAAGGTATACCCACAAAACCTACTCCAATTTCTCGCCTTGGAAAAAACCACTAAGGATAGACACAAAGTAATTAGCCGAATAATTAGCTTGCATACGTTCTTTAGCTACAAGCATCCCACATACATTCCAATCATCACAGTTAGGATTACTTTCATGTGACATTCAACCTGGTTGCAAAACTCCACTAAGATAGTCATTGTAATTGTTGCAACGTTTGCCACAACACTCGCATACTGAAATCACATGGATAGATAAGAAAATGGAAATAGAAAAGTGAAGTGTGCAAATGTTGACTAAAGTGAAAGATGTTACCCACAATACTTGTATGAATGTCATCATAGGATATATATTTATAGCGCACTAGTTGAGAGAAGCACCCATTTAACTCAACCAGATGATTAGATACTCTAAGCGATGTCCCTTTTTAGCAAGTACATGATAGTTTCCTTGGATCCTGCACTCCACGCTTGCTTAGGCGACGGAGACAGGGACAGCTTTTCACACATACTTCTATCAAAGTGTCAAGAACCTCGTCAATAATATTTTAACTTTCTATAAAATGACGAAATTATTTTTGTTTTCATCGACTATGATTAGTCCAAAATTGCGGACCTATCATTTATTGATGTCGATAAAAGAAGAGGAACCTTATATATTTATTTTTTTTATTTTTTTTGGCTCACTCTTTACTCTTTAAGAGTGTAAGACAATTGTCTTATGGGGATTTTATATAAACTCAACCAATGATTACCTTGCTACAACATCAACGACAGTATCATGATCCCACCAAATCATTTTAGAGAAACATATAACTGCAAAAATAAAAAGAAAGTGATTCAGTAATGATTAATTGCGAGGATAAATCTTTCAAACGACTACCATAGATTAGTTTCGCATTCAATTATGAACGTATATATAATTAAGGATTGTGGAATGATAAAGTGGAACTCAATCTATAAGAACTGTTTCAACCTTAAAAGGTTTAGAGTGTTATCCTAAATAGCTCAATATTAACTCCAAAAGATGAAGTCTCAAGAATGCAAGAAATCAAAGAGTATTTTTTTTTTTTTTGTATATGCATAAAGTATGATACTAAATGCTCTCACACACTTAAACTCAACATTGTCCTCAATGTTCAAAACCGAAAATTCTGATTTCTGACATAATAGCCCTGAAAAACACAAAAACTGTACCAATGGGTAGGGAACTAGGAAAACATCCTAAAATAAAGTTGTTTGCCTACGCTTTTTACATAACATGTCAAAATTTCACACTGTTTCGATAAATAGGATGACTTTTAGGGCATCAATCTGAAAAAGTTCTGGAAAAATTCCGAAACTCAAATGTCCAGGTCTATCGCTCCAACTTAACAGACTCCAAATTCAGATTTTCTTTTTGGAAAAGAAAGGTATGTTTGTCCTCTTTAAAATTTGGGGTCAACCACTCAAATCGGACTCCGTATGAAGTCTCGAGAGCTATTTTCGTAAAACTTACGCAGTCAGAATTTTCTGACGATAATTCGTCAAAACTTTCATTATAAAGATAGGACTTGTAAAATCTAAGATGGGAATGCAATATATGATATGCAAAACTAAGAAAACTAAAAACAAAAGGGATATAGATACAAAACCGATGGTTTGCCTCCCACGCAGCGCTTGGTTAACGTCGTCAGCCCGACGTTATTGTTATCGTCCGTATACTAACAATCTGAAAATTTGGTAATCCTTCCAAATAACAATCTGCAATTCAAATAACAGCTTCACAAAAACATTAGCACAAAATATAAATATTGAAGCTATCACTTTATTGAAGTTTCCCCCACACTTGGTCCTTTCCACACTCGCAAGTGGATAAAGAACATAGAATTCGGGAACTTCAAAAGGTTCCTCAGCTTGGTGAACCTGCACAATACTCAAATCAAACACATAAAGTGGTGGGTACTTAGAAGTAAAATAAACTTGATGTTGAATACCATGCTCTTCCATAAACTTGTCAACAACATGTATATTCTTTACCCCTATCAGTTATCAAGATCTTGATACTCTTACCAATTTGTTTCTCAACATAAGCTTTGAAACTTCTAAAAGCTTGAAATGCATCACTCTTTTGTTTAAGCAAATAAACCCATGCTTTTCTATTAAAATCATCAATGAAAATTATAAATAATTAATACCTCCATGTGAAGTTACTTCAATAGGACCACACATATCACTATGAAAAATCTCCAATTGTTGATCAGCTCTTCTAGCTTTGTTGACTGGGAATAGATCTTTGTGCTGCTTGCCAAAGATGCAATTTTCACATTTTGATTCTGGTACCTCAATAAAGAGTAAGTCTGACTCCATCTTCTTCTTTGCTAAAGTTTGCAAACTGTTAAAGTTTACATGTCCCATCCATTTATGCCATAACCAAGAATCATCATGAACACTACTATAACAACTTTCCTTTCGATACTGAATATTCAAAGGAAACAATCTATTCTTAGTCATCTGCACTCTTGTAATAAGTCTTCTAAAACGATCTCGAATTGTACAAACACCATTAAAAATGTTCATAGAATAACCTCTTTCAGACAATTGACCCATACTCAAAAGATTTTGATGCAAACCTGGTACATAAAACACATCCATAATGTTTTGCACCATTTTTCAGAACAATTTCAATCCTTCCTTTTCCCATAACTGGAACGGTAGAATTGTTTCCAAACTTCATAATTGATCGCACTGATTCATCAATATTATCAAACAAATCTTTTCTTCCACTCATATGATTACTGCAACCTGTATCTAGATACCACTTATGTTGAGGTTGTTCTTCAGGTGTATGACAAGTCAACAACATATTTTCAGCTTTCTTTTCTTCTTCATCTTCTTCTTGACTTTCTGCAATATTAGCTTTGAAATTTGCTTTGTAGTTATTAGCAACCGTGTTTCTAGGTTTTGGACATTCATTAGCAATGTGTCCAAAATCTCCACAATTATCACTGTATTTTTGATCTATCAAATGGCTTCCTCTAACTTCCATTATTTGATCTCCCTCCATTATTGTATCCTCATTGAAAACCTCCAGCATTAGGTTTTCCTTGAATATTTCTCCAGCTAACTTGACTTTGAAGAGCTTCTTCAACTTGTTTTGCAGCAACTGTCTTCTCCAAAAACCTTTGTTCATAAGCTTGTAATGAACCCAACAACTCATTAAGAGTCATTGTTGCAACTGTGTTGCATTCTTCTATAGCAGTAACTTTTGACTCAAATTTTTCAGGTAAGCTTCTTAAAATCTTCTCTACAACTGTTGAATCTTCTACAATATCACCATTGGCCTTCATCTCATTGACAAGATTCAGTGTTTTTGAGAAAAAGTCTGATATTGTTCAGTTGTCTCCATCTGCAGCAGTTCATATTTTCTTTTCAAAGTTTGTAACCTAACCTTGTCAGAACCTGTATAATAGCTAACCAAACCATCCATGCTGCTTTAACTTGCTTAATATAGATAACTTTGTCCATAAGAGATTCATGAACACCTTGATGAAGAATATACGTAGCTTTAGAATTCTTCTTTCTGTTTTCATTCAACACAGTTAGCGCGGCTCCTTCAGGTACTACTCCTTCTGCTGGTTCAGCATAACCATCTTTCACAACATCCCATACCTCCTGGTATGTTAAAATATTCTCCATCTGCAACCTCCAATGTTCAAAGTCTTTTCCTTCAAACACAGGCACCTTGATTGAACTTAAACTTGTCATCTTCTTCAACTTAACAACTCATACCCACAGCCCTTGAACCTGATACCAGTGCTCTGATACCAGATGTGGAAAATCTGATATCAAAGACTTAATGAAAGAACACAAAACTTAACTCAAACAAACTCTTTTTAATTGATGTATGTCGACTCATGGCTCAACAACCTATTTATATGACTCACAAACTTGACTCTCAAGTAAAAAGACTTTCCTAAAACATGTATTACTTTCCTAGAAAATTCTCACGTAAACAAATTCTTAAAACATGTATTACTTGTAACCCAAGTAAACTTCTAAAAACCGTACCATGGATCAACAACTCTTGTTTATCCATTCACATTGTATCTACTGTAACTATTTATCCAACGACATTCTGTCAACTCTCATAGTTGATCCATACTATTGAATCAACAATACTTGTTTATCCATTCTGTCTTCTTCATAGTATCTTGATTTATTCTTCAACAACATTTGTTCCTTCCGTACCTTCATAATCGTCTCTAACTCATACTTTAGGTAGAGTTCTAACACATGCAACACCACCACCAACAATAATAACGCAATAGAATTTAACTGAGGTACAAAGTGATAGATAAACTTATTCAATGAATTTAATCAATAAAACAACCTAATTTAAGAAGTTCACAGATGTTGTTCGAAGTTATGTACTGGTTTTTTGGTCGATTTATATTGACAAAAAATAAAAAAATAATATTAATAAATTATTTAGTATGATCCAATTACAACTCAGTTTATAATGATTTTTTGAAGGGGTGATTTTGCGATGATAGTTATTTTGTAATATTGCTGGGACTGAGGCATGAGCGTCAAGTCCAGGTTTTGCTATTATTATTAACCATATTCACATTTTATAATGTTTGGTGACTGATTCAAATAAACAAATGTGGCAGCCAAACTGTTTAATGCATAGCTTTGGGTGTTGTAATTTAGGATTCTTATAATTCTAGATTCGAACTTGATCGAGTGGCTAGACATTGAAAACTCACAATACATTTAACCCGTCAAAATTATTGTAGGAAAATTCCTCAAAGGAACATTAGTAAGACGGTTTTTCGTACTTTTTATGCCATTTCCATAAAGTTATTACCAATTTACTAGAATCGTGTTATATTGGTTTCTTCTGAAACAGTATCGTTACAGCACGGGTTATTCCTAGTATATAAATAAAACAAGATACTCCCACTATCTTTTATTAACAGTCTTGATTGACAAATTCAAAATATTAAGATAATTGTACGAGATGTCATGTAGCCCTTGAGTAACCTATTTAATGTTATGTTATTACTAAAATTAAAATTAATATACTACTAAAAACTATAAATTGGGTAACATTATTATTTTAGGAAATGTTTTAAGAAAATAAAAACAAAATATATTGGTTTTATTATGGAGTCAAAATTTTGTCAGAATAGGTAGAAGCTTTATTAGGATTTTATAGATATCCATAACTATTTTTATTTAAAAAGAGACTGACGATTAATACGAAGGATATTGAATAGATTTTTATCCGCATATATGGTGATATTATATAATTTTTTGGATTGAGTTAATATTAAAAATGATTTTGTGATTATAAAAAATGAAGAATTTTTTTTTAATAAGAAAGATAAAGTTTTATTTAAGCTTTAAATCTGAATATCCAGCTTTTCTCTGACAAGAGTTTTAAACCAGTTGGGAAAAAAAGAAAAATTACTTGAGGATATTCTAGTTGTTCTGGATTTTTTGGCCAGACAATTAGCTACCTCATTTGACTCCCTACGCACGGATGTGCACTTCCAAGACTGAAAATTCCTTAATAGATTTTTAAAATCACGGATAATATTATTATTTGTCCATCTTACTGAGCCATTAGCCCATTGATAGCTTTCGCGACATTTGAACAATCCCCTTCCAAGTGTAGACATTGGACATTAGCAACTTGCGCCAATTTGATTCCTTCTGGTGCAGCAAGGGCTTTTGTCTGTTCTTCATCTCTGGCTATCCCAGCTGTTGAAACTGCACCTCCACATGACCCTTGTGAGGGTAAAATACCCGATGGCCACGTGTCAACATCCTAAGGGGTGAATCCACAATAAGATGATGAGATAGGAGCATCGAATCATACTCTAAAACGATGAGTTTGTCTGAATCGAGACACCTGCTACAACGTTACATGAATGACGTGTGTAAGGAGTAGTCTAATCTGCTCAGACGGTTAAGTCTAAAAAGAAGAACCACATTTAATGAAGGATAAGGGCAAAGACGTGGGCAGATCTACATCGTAATAGAGGACTCAGACGACCTATACTATAGCCCATAAGTGATAGAGCACAAGGTTCTCCAAAGAAGGGCCACACGATCTGAAGGAGAGCGAGACAACTCGGAGGGAGAACCAAGCAGGCCATCACGAGGGATACTATAGAACCAGTCCAAAGCAGCGAAGGCGATGTACGATAGCTCCACCAGCTCAGACGACCAAGCCGCCACGAGTCTAGTTTCCTTGTAAATACCAGTCCATGTAGAAGGAGATGGACAACTTATGTATTATTAGATGGTCTTTCTACAGAGAATTCCTGAGAGAGATATTGATAGAGAGAGGGAGTAAGGAATAAGTGAAATTTGTAGCCTTTTCAAGGGTAAGACCTTAAAATCTATAAAGAAAACTTCTTCTTTCCTGTGGACGTAGGTCTTCATGGCCGAACCACGTTATATGCTTGTGTTAATCTTTACTTTTCATGCTCTTTACATCTTGTTCATCTTGAATCTTGTATGTTTTAGTAGTTTTTAGTCTTAAATCTTACTTGGGTGTATTAATCAGAAAAGATGCAACCACATTTTGGCGCTAGAAACAGGGAGGTATGAAGATTTATTTTACTCCCCTAGTAACAGCTCTATATTAATTTCATGATCTCCATGAGAGAAGTAGTTTCTCATACTACTGGGTAGATTTTTGTTAAGATGCATGAGTAGATATCGGACTCAAATATAGTCTACACGATCTGTGAAGTCTAGAGGAACCTCAAAATCAACAGATCTACAGTTTTTTCGCTAGTTTTCCATTGGATTTCTCGTTTGGAAGCAGCTTCCAATATCTTTCTTTAGGTACTCAGGAGAGTTGAAGATCAGAGTGAAAATGGAGTTTTTGATACTTCGGCACTCAAACGATCTCCTCCATGAAAGAGTCAGAAAGAGGAATACTGATAAGTAGACTTCATGGGAGAGAATTTCTTCAAGTGAAAGTTGAAATAGCTAGTTGTTCTTCATCCTTAAAGGAACTCAAAATAACCTACAAATTTCTTCTTAGAAATCTAACTCTAAGTCAAAAAGAAGGGTTAATGAGTACATAATCATTCATCAAACTCAAAAGTTTATCCAAGATCCAAGTTAAAAGATGATGATAAATATTTCCTAAAATGGGAAGATATGCTCAAATCAGCATAATCTGGTCTCTTTCCTACAAAGGCTATGACGTAATGAGGGAGGTATGTTTCTCGAAAAAAAAGGGAACTGATAAAACACCTTTCTTTCGTCATTAACGCCTTGTGCAAGTAGGGAATGTCTCCAAAATTTACTGCAAAGTCTTCCTGTACTAAACTATCCAGTATGAACTATGACTTAGTAATTGCACGAGACCTGCAAATCTAGGGTCCCACTTTTCTGAAAGAAAAGACAAATTAAATATTATTGCGTATATTGTAGGGAAGGTAATGGTGACACGACGATCTGCTCGTACGAGCCAAGGAGGTAATAGTGGAGCCCAGCTAGAGAGACTAGATGACATGGAGCCAGGCGAGACCATGTTAAACAGTGAGATCCTAGGAGAGGGACAGACCGATGACCAGTATCGGGAAGGACTAACTGACAATTCTATCTCCGAAGGCGAGGGAAACCCCTTCGAGAGGCATGATGATGTCCATCCAACCCAACCAGAAGGTTTGAACCGTTTACCAAGGCAAACAACAGACAATGAGGCCAGAAAGGGAGACCCTCCCAACCTCGGCGATGCTGATGCTACTATCGCAGCCAACCTGAAAGAACAAGATGCTCGGGATGAGAGAATGAAAAGACTAGAAAAACGAAACAGGAGGATAAAACGGAGAACCCGCAGGCTGAAACGTAAAGCAAGAAAATGGTGCCACTCGCTACCATCGAGGAGATCCCCGAGGAGGAAAATCATTTCGAGAACTTGTAGGATGATGAACGAATCAATATCCCTGACACCTCAAACGAGGATACAGTGGATCGCTTTTCCAAGGGAAGCAGGGGCGTCCTCAACCAGGAAAATAACCCATCTGATGGGTCATCAGATGTTGATCCCAAGCACAGGCGATACAAGAATAGAATCTTCGAAGTCAAAACTAACTATGAGGCCGAGAATCTCGCAGCCCCTATTCCCAAGCGAGGGGAGACCTCGAAGTTAACTCGTTCTAAGATTGTATCATATACTGAACAATCGGACGAGGACTCATGGAGATCAAGGTATCGCAACCATGAACTCTCTTTCTCGCCCGAAAGGGCTCGAAGAAAGAAGAAAGCCAAAACAAGGCGAAACGATGATCAGTTACAGGCCCGACTCAGTAGGATAGATGCCATGTACAAGGAAGCCACAAGAAAGCTAGAAAGCAAGAAGCTAGCGGAGGTCATGCAAGAAGCAGGACAATCCCCCTTGTTTGAAAACCTATTGAGATTGTCATTTCCAAGGAAGTGCTCCCTACCGACATTCACAACCCCGTTCACCGGAACCGGAGACGCGATCAAGCATCTAAGGATGTATCACATGAAGCTAACCCAATGGGATCATTACTACGTAGTGTTGTGTAAATTTTTTCTGGCTAGTCTGAGAGACGAAGCCCTGATGTAGTTCAACAACTTGCCTAAAGGCTCGGTTAAGTCATTTACTCACCTATCCGAACTGTTTCTAGAAACATATATTCACAATAGCAGATTCCGACCCGAAGTTGACGTGCTATTTCAAATATCCCAAGGATCAAACGAGTCACTCCGATCCCTGGTAACACGATGGAGAAAACTATGTGCCGAGATTGGGAAAGTACCCGAAGCCTACGCAATCTTGGGATTCAAAAATAGTCTTAGGAAGACAGATCCTATATTCGTACGCATGTACGAAACCATGCCAAAGAATTTGGGGAAGCTAAGAGAAATCCAAGAGGACTACATAGCCCTGGAATAACTTTAAGACAGTACTTACGATAAATCGGTGAAAGGAACTAGTAGAGGAGCAAATGTGGTAGAACCACAAAACCCTTAGGTGCCAGCCCAAGGAGCGGGGCGATCCAACAACGGATCAACTCAGTTTGATAAACATCGGACTAGGGGATGGAAGGGGCGAGACCACGCCCAACAAAAGAAGGGAAAGTTCGTAGACCCAGTATACACGAAGCTGAACACTCCCATATCCGAGATCCTCAAACAGATTGACGGAAAGCATAAAATCACTTATCCATGGAACAGAGGTCAGCAGCCGGAGCGGGCTAAAAACAGAACTGACTTCTGCGAATTCCATCAATTCCATAGCCACACGATAGACTCGTGTAGGGACTTGAAGAAGATGGTGCAAGATATGATCGACCAAGGAAAACTTCAAGAGTACATCGCGCAACCAGTGGTGCCGCTCGCAGCCGGGACACCCGTACATCGGGTGGAAATCCCTCGTGAGGCGCAATATCTAGGGAGCAATACAATATCTCACTCGGCATTCGTAACCCCCACATCTGGAGTAAATGTTACAAGAAGAATTCAAAAGCGAAACTTCAAAGGTGATGAAGTTTTCAGCGTAGATAAAGAACCCTCGATCGAGGAGTGGATGAGATTACCTATCAGCTTCTCGGCCTCTGAGGAACCTGAGGGAGGACGAAGCCACAACGACCCACTAGTGGTCACGATGGCCATTGCACTTCCCGAGCATGAAGGCGAAGAAGAGAGACCAAAGGCATTGCCTTGGGCAATGCCCAAAATCCTAATTGATGGAGGTAGTTCTGTTGAGATCCTGTTTTATGAAACGTTCAAACCGATGGGTCTTAGGGATGATTGTATAATACCCTCTACCTACAACATATTTGGCTTTAACGGCTCATCGACTCGCCCAAGGGGTGAGGTAACATTAAAAATTTGTATGGGAAAAATCCTCACCTTAACTACTTTATGTGTAGTGGATGTACTATCACCCTACACAGCTATCGTCGGGCGATCTTGGGTCCATGGGACCAAAGGAGTAGCCTCGACCTACCATCAAAGGCTAAGATTCCCCACGCCAGATGGAGTCGCAGAAATTATTGGAGACTCCGGAGAAGCAAAATACTGCTACAATATGGACGTACAGAATGGTGAAAACAAGGTAAACTGCCCAAAGGCGCAGGCAAGGAGGGCCAGAAATTCCAATAATCTAGCTGAAGTCCACGACTACATAGCAATAACTACTGAGCCAAAACGTTCGAGTTACGTCCCAACCTCGTGTGGCACAATAACTTCGGGATCGCTTACAGGGCCGTTATAGAAATCACAGAACCTCCCCGATGAGGGAGTATGCGAACCTAGCCTGCAATCAGAGGTCGGAACCACCCCTAAAAACACAAAAAATGGCACCGATGAAGAAAACATTGGAAAACGCCAAGGCCAAGAAAAGCGGTGTATTGCAACACGTCACTCATGTGGCAAGAACCTATATTTTGTGTGGCTATATCCTTTTGCCATATAAAAACATTTTGCCACACTTGTGGCAACAACCCGGGTGGCAAGAAGTAATTTCTACACCTTTAGTGTATTGTAGCAATAGCTTGGGTTTTTGCCACACCAAACACTGAGCCAATAGATGAGGCAAAAAGGTATTTTCTAATTTATTTATTTTTATTTATTTTTTAATTTTAATTTCTCTTTTTACTTTTTGATAATTTTTGCCACACCAACTAGTGAGGCAATAAGTCGAGGCAACAATTTTTTTTATTCAATATTTATTTAATTTGAATTTCATTTTTATTCAAAAATTATTTAGCCACACCATTCTCGTAACTAAAATCCCCACTTAAGTGCAGCAAGACAGACTCTATTTCAACAGCTTGCATGTAGTTAAATCACGTTTGCAGATTTACAGACCATACACGGCGATAAAAAAAACATTGAAGCCATAATAAAATTTAAATTAAAAACAAAGAATTTAAATTTCATTAAAGAAAAAATATCTGTTACAAGGGATAGTGAATCCCACTTCACCATAAGGAAAGAAATAAGTTATTTTACAGAACCTCCGATTTTAATATCAACCCAACTCGAAAGTAGACTTGGCCTGTCCTTGTTAAATCAACTCTCAGACGGCCAAGGAAACCAATCCCAGATGTCCGTTCCTAGGCCACGTGAACCTGCTAAACAAATCAGAACAAAGACTGCCAAGCAAAAGGAATATCAATGTAGAGAATCATCACGTCTAATGGAAGCTTGAGGGGGTCAATTGATTAATCATAACAAATTGGATAAAATGAGCTCTCCGATTTTATTTCATCACCAAACAATACCATGGTTCAAATTAACAAGAAAACCATCTTGGAAATAGAAACCTTGTTCTACCTATAACCTTCCTAAAGAAATCTTATTTTTTATGAAGAAAAATAAAACAATGCAATCCTGGACTCTAAGAGAAATATCATACTAACATGGAAGAGTTAGTATCACCTCGAACCTTTCTCTCCTCAAGGACATCAGTTGCTTAGAGGGAAATGTAAGCATTTTGAACAGTGTTAACCAAAAATACATCTAAACACAACAGTAATGAACAAACAGTTTAGTATTTACCAGTAGATAAGGAATTGAAATGCTGGCCTTGCTCCTGTTTTGTTGATTTTCCATCCTGTATAAAACAACAAAGTTTCCTCTATAAGCTCACTGACTAGCCACAAGAAAGCTAGACAACCACTAAACAAAACTTGGTACAACAACATATTCATATGGATGTAGAAGTAGAACAACAAACAAAACCAAAATACAAAAACAAAATTTCAAAAAGAAACTAAAATATAAGTGAATCCAATCTAATTTCAGGAGTACTGGTAGTTCATGATCAAACTTCATTTGCTACACCCACAAGAGCTGCTACGGACCAAATTAAATAGTTGTTAAGTTTTCTTCTCCACACGTCCTGGAGAGTTAACATTCCCACTGGCTAAAGCCAATCAGCCCATGTGAAACAAGTCACCAGTGAGATTTTATGGGCACATATGTGTATAATCAATTAAACATTCTTCTGTTGCTTAGGATTTTCAATTAATAGGTGTATGTATAGTTAAATAATGTATATCCAAATAGGAAGTACTTACTGATCGCACCGGAGAAGTAATAATGACAGCAGATTGGAAATATAAAGATGTTGACATTTTTGGCATGAAGAACATTGGAATGAGGCACTGCCACTAGGTATTTATCAATAATTCAAAACATAATACAAACTGTAATTTAAGAAGGAATTGCACCTTGAGACAACACAAACCGACACACAAAGATAAACTACCCAAATACAAACAGAACTATCACAAGCCCAATGATTTGGACTTAAGTATTTCCTACTGCAATTCAACAAGTATTATAACACAAGATCATGAAATCAATTGTGTATCACCAATATCAAACATAACAACCCCACAGCAACTTCTAAATTTCAAACCAAATCATACCGCAGAAGAACAACTCACGAATGCAAAACCATATGTATCAATAAAACAAGAATAAATTTCAATAGCCCCAACAATCAAACATGAAAACCAAATACAGAAAAAAAAATCTTGCCGAAACCACAGAAACTCTAAAAGAAAAGAAAAATAATATGGATTGAAACTTACTCTTCTTCAAATTGCATCTTCATATAGAAAAATACCTACAAGAATAAGAAAATAAGAACATCAAAAATCCAGATTAATGAAACACCGTTTGGTATTGAAATTTCAGAGAGAGAGAGGGGTGAAAGAAGGATCTCCTACGAGTCTTTTGAGAGTGACGAAAAGAAAAACCGCGCTATAATCCGAAGTGTTGTATAGATCTGTAGACAAAAACTTATGGAAGAAAATTTAGAGAATAAGTTACGAAGATCCATGGAGTGATAGGACTAATAAGTGATAAATGGTAAACTAGGGTTTAAACCTTTTAATGTATGAGAGAGAATGAACGATTTTAAGTCGCTCTGCATGTGATTTGTACAGGTTCGACTGAACGAGTTTTTGATTAATTTCGAGCAAAATATGGAAGTATGGTATTTTGTTCCATTGTAGAGAGAAAAACTGAAAGAGTTTGAGAAATTTGTTCCATGGTAGAGAGAAAAACTCAAAGAGTTTGAGAAAAACTGAAAGTTTGAGTCGATCCGAAAATATTGGGCTGAGTGGGCGAACTCTTTTTTTACGTTTCTTTTATTTATCTAAACTAAAACAGAAAAAATCTAAAAATAATTATTAAATATCTTTAGGGAGGCAAGTAAATTATCTATGGGTTTTGTTAACTTGTATATCCGTATACATGTTAAGGTTTAATAAATAATTATTTAATGGTATTGGAAATTGTGTTTTTTTGTCTTATTCTATTAGAAATTGGTAATTCTTGCACTAAAAACAACAAATCATGTTCCCAATGCAAAGAATTGTTATTTTCATTGCAATAAAACAAACAAATTTTGTTTCCAATACGAAAAATGTTAATTTAATACACCTTAACATGTATACGGGTGTACAAGTTAAGAGGACCCATTATTTATACCTGTTGCCACATTTATGTCGCAATAACTAAAGCTATTGCGGCATCATTGAATGGAATGGGGCAAAAAATTATCTTTTGCCTCAACTGTTTATAGGTGTGGCAAAAAGTAAGACTTTTTGCCACACCTAGTATGTGGTGAGGCTAAAACTCTCCTATTGCCACGTAATTTAAAGATGTGTGGCAAAGTAATGTGGCAATAGACCCATTTTCTTGTAGTAACCCTGAGTAGAAGGTGACATTAATGCACCCAACGACATTTGTCATAACTAGGATGTCAAAGACAAGTAAAGGTGGACAAATCAGCATTAAAACCAAGGAACTTGTGGGGACTTGTTCATGAAACAACCCACGAGTACCCAACCAACTCACGTATATTGTATCCACGAATGAATTACTATCCTTAATGGATAGATATTCGGGCTACAGCCCCCAACTAGCAAGGCTAGAATGCAAAAACATCTTTGTCTTTACCAAGAAAAAGGCCTAGGACAAACAACAGTGTTTAACCTAGAGCAATACGAGGTTGATGGAAAAAGGTGTGCCCCCTCGGAATTCCCAAGATTCATATTGAGACCCTGGCCTTTAACCAAGAGGGGATTCAACATCGTCGAGCCTCCTTGGACCGGCACAGGACAACGGCTCATTGTACAAGACCACTTCGCAAAATGGGTTGAAAGCACAGCCTGAAGAAACCACATTCAAAGAGTCACCAACGAAGAAATCACCCGTATGACTTGGATGAACACAGATGCACAAAGAGCCGGTAGGCATGATCGGATACACCACACATGATGGGCCAGTCCGATCCTCCATAGAACTATGGTTGAAACAATCCCAATCGTTCTCACCGGAGCTACAGAAGCAATCACAGCATTTGGGACGACAGTCCGAACAAATGAAACCTCAATGCGAGGAAGGAAACTCACATCTGAGATGGCATTCCTTAAGCCAGCTAATCCTAATGAGAATCAAGATCTGGTCCCTCAAAAGATTAACAACCACCACAGGAGGAATACTCGTGGACACAACAAACACGTCCACCAGACGCGATTTGACCTTAGCAGCAAAACTATGCATGATATCCCACCATGCGATCACGAGTCGGAAGAACCAACCCCCACCCAGGAACAAGCTCGAATGACCATCGCCGAGGCCACTGATGAAGCACACAAGCTGCCCAAACTTAATAGGGAAGCAATAACGCACACATAACACGTTAAGAACCCAGAGCAATACAGAGCCCATGAAGGCTGGCGCTCAGAAGGTCAACATATGAGAATAGGGCCTAATCCCAACTTCAAAACAAGTCATCAGACCTTACTCAAATATACAAAGGGTTTTACCAAACCCTCTTTTGAAGATAATAAAATTACCCTTTTGTGTATCTTTAGCCAATTTTACCTTTTATGTTTTATTTTTTATCTTTTTTTTATTTATTTTATTTCATCTTTTCGCTTTCTTTTCTCACTTCATATGTGCATCCCATCATCTTCGCATTACAACAAAAGCCCATCAAGACTATGGCATGGTGCTAGCCACACCTCCCATTCTACAACGAATGATGCGGGTAAAAAACCTAAGCTACCTTGCACGGCTATAAGCCCTAAGGTAATGCCATCACGATCATAACATCGGATGATGTCCTAATATAATAGGAGATATCCAGCATCAAGGTACTTACCTTTGGCCAAGGAAAGAATCACTTGACCGAGATACCGCCCTCCAAAAACCTGTGTCAAACACACAGTCGGTGACTCAAACATCTGATCACTCAATTACAAGGAAAGTGTAATCTAAACCGTACACTATTAAAACGCTCTCAAGGGCACGAAGAATAAAGGAAGGTTTTCTATATCTGAAGCCCAATATTGTAAGAGATGACTTATCCAATTAAGGAATTGATCACTCCCTGGCTAAGTCACCCATGGTTGGAACGAGAATGTACACCAAAATCTTTTAAAAACAAGCAATCCGAAATCATAATGTAGCAAAAACAAAAAGAGAAGTGTTAGAGCATAGCTCGGTCGACCTCGCATGCGTTGCTATCTGAAGCATGTTTGTCAATGTTAGTGATCTAAACTATGAGTCTTGGTTTCTAGCATACATAACTAAGTCTAGGACTAGGATAGAAAAGTGTAGTTGAGCTCAAGGACTTCATGGCGATTCATCATACAACGACGAATATCTACTCAAGGAACCGTGGAACTTCATAAACAAAAAGGTATGTTGGAGACTTGAACTTATCTATCACTCAAAAGTCTATCTCTTTTATCTCCTACTTCTTTTGAGACAAAAGTCGTATGTTATATAGACTGGATAATACACATTTGATATTTCGAGCCGAGTATATCTCGCCTATCTATATCTCGAAATCATGTGTTAGTAAAGCGTTTCGCTTTGATTAAGTTTATCTTTATCTAGTGACGAAAGTCATGAAAAGTTTCAATTGCTTTGAGAATTGCTCTGACGTGAAACGGTCTTTGAATAACGGCTATATAACATCCTCTGAGAATGTCTCAATTATTGAAATGAGAGATTAGATTACATAACCATGTATTCCTTAATCCGAAGTTTTCGAAATTTGTTGATTGAGAGAAACCGGAGGAATTTTCTTTGCCAAGTCCGCGAACCCAGTCCGCAAACTCCGTCCGCCAACTGATGGAAGTTCCCGTACCGAGAATTTCTGCTTGGATTTTCCTAAAACTCGTTTGCGTGTAAGTCCGTGAACTCAGTCCGCGAACTGGAGGAAGTCTCTTTGCCGAGATTTTCTGCTGAGTTTGGAAAACTCTGTCGGTTGTCTTAAGTCCACGAACTTGTTTGTAAGCTTAAGTGGTTATGATCTAAGATGTGCTCTGAACATGAAACTTAAATTACTAAGGAATGCTTTATGCAAACCGTGGCTATAAAGTTCATGAGCCGATTCAATCGAATCAAATCATCTTTGTTTAAATTGTGTCTTGTGTAGTTACATAAGATCTCATAGCAATTGAAAAACTCTTTAACTAGCTCATTTGAGTCAATTGGACTAGTTATGATGAAGAAGAACAAGGTTAATATGAAATTCTCGTATGGTTAACCTTTTGGGTTACTATGTTGAACCAACATACACGTACACGTTTGGGCATGGCTTTCGCAAACCCAGTAAACATCTACCCAAGTGTGTGTGACAAGTTAAGTTTTTGATCTAACGGTTGAGAAATATTAGCTTGAATCTAAATCAGGTTTTCATCTAATGGTGAATATAGATTGCTTCGTAACACTGATTTGAAGGCTATATAAAGGATACATCTAGCATTGTGCAAAACTAATCCCCACACGTCTGTGTGATACTAGTGCGCTTGCTAGAGTCGATTCTCCTTTAACCTTTGGTTTTCTTCTCTAAAATAAGGTTAACGACTTAAATACTTCATTGGGATTGTGAAGCCATACTGATATTACTTTTATCGTAGTTGTGTGATCTGATCTTGCATCTTCTATCGTACGAGTACAATATATTGATTGGCTTGAGATCGTGAGAGTTCTGCGATAGGAAAGATAAAAAATTCACAAACATCTTCGTATAACTGTTTGTGATTCCTCGGCAAACCGCCTGTGTAGTCAGGAAGGATTGTAGAGAGGTGATTGATTAATCTAGGCTGTTCTTCGGGAATATAAGACTGATTATCAATTGGTTCCTGTTCACCTTAATTTCATATCTTAAGACGGAACAAAACCTAGATTTTTTCTGTGGGAGACATATTTATCCTTTGATATACTTTTCTGTGTGAGACAGATTAGTTTATTATCAAGTCTGCGATTTTGGGTTGCAGCAACTCTTGGTTGTGGGTGAGATCACCTAAGGGAATCAAGTGCGTACTATCCTGCCGGGATCATAGGCGTAGGAGTAAAATTGTACCTTGGATCAGTGGGAGACTGATTGGGGTTCAACTATAGTCCAGTCTGAAGTTATCTTGGAGTAGGCTAATGTCTGTAGAGGCTTAATACAGTGTGTATTCAATCTGGACTAGGTCCTGGGGTTTTTCTGCATTCGCGGTTTCCTCGTTAACAAAAATTCTGGTGTCTGTGTTATTTCTTTTCCGTATTATATTTTATATAATTGAAATAATACAGGTTGTGCGTTCGTGATCATCAATTGGAAATCCGACCTTTGGTTGTTGATTGATATTGATTGATCCTTGGGACATTGGTCTTTGGTACTGTCCAAGTATTCCTTGTGTTTGATTAGGACTCGCTGATTTCTATTTGCTTGAGTAATATCAAAAACAAGAGAGAGATATTAACTCCTTGAGATACTTTTATCTAGATTGAGTCTGACTGTCTAGTTGATTCTCTAGCAAAGTATTTCGGATTTAGTCCATACAGATTGCGAAGCGAAATATTGGGTGGTGTTGTTAGACCCCCTCTTTTTCAAGAAGTTAAAATAATGCCTCCCACACTTGAGGACTTCCCAAAGATACGTTTTTGTCTCGCAAGGAGCACGAGAACCCATCAAACAATGTTTACTACTATGCCCTCGGGAATTTCCCAGAGGACAAAAGAAGAAAATCTAAAGCCTTTAAAGAAAGTAGGCAAGCTCAAGCTTTTCCATCACTAGGAGCGCCTAGATCAGTGTCCATCTGGTCCTCGGTATCGGGAGATTCTCGCGCTTGCTCAGGCTTGGTCTCGGGTTCGACGACCGGGGGAGGGATCCCGATATTGGCAGCAGCGGAAACAACAACCTGTTGACGCTCGCGAAGTACGACGGCTTTACAGGCCTTTCCCACCAAAGCCTTGTACTCCACGCGAAGCTTGCCCAACTTCTCATTCTTATTATCACGCTCAGCTTCTAGATCCTCTTCATGTTGATTCACCAACTCATTTAGTTAATCATCAAGACTGCGCCTCGCAGCTCTCTCTGCTTCCAATTGCTTCTCCAATTCTGCACTGCGCTTGCGAGCCGCTGCAAGCAAAACAAACGGAGATGGTTGGTCCGACAAGCATATACACAAAATAGACGTGAAAAAGAAATCAATATTTTCATTTGAGCAACCTTCATTCTCAAATAAAACGATGATTAAATTATGTTCTAATTGAATTTTTTCGGTGTATAGAGCATTAATCCTTGCTTCAGCAGGAGTTATGACCGCGTCACCAGAAGGGCATGATAACGTATGATTATCACGCTCCTTATCAAGTGCGACAAACTTCCGCTTGAGTTGCCTCAATTCTTCCCTATCATCCTCGGCTTGTGCCAACAGAGGCAAATGATTGGACTGCCATTCAATAAGTTCATCTTTATGGATCCGGAGGAGCTTGATGTCATCCGAACGCTCCACAGCCACCTTATTAGCCTTATCTAACATTCCACGAATCTCCACAATGCGGTCCCGATTTACATTTTCATCCTCCTGAAGTTTGGCATTATCTTGCTCCAAGGAGTCAATCTTGCACTGATGCGCACTCACATCGAGTTTAAGATGTTACGTTCTCTAGCATGCCTACGACTAGCATTATCTATCTGCTCCTCCAACCGTTTTACCATGGCTACCAATAGAGGGGCTAGTTCAGAAGTCTAAAACCTACCATGATGAAACAAAAACTTAGGTGAAGGAATAAATAAATACCTTCCAAAATTTTTTTATCCTGACGAGCAGATAAAGCCTCTTACTTGGTCATCGTCACGGCAGAACGAAGATTTTGCACCTCTTGCTCCAAATCATTGGCTCGACGCCTAGCAACGCGAGTCTCGGACAGCATACCAGTCCTCAAATTGTTGCGCTAGTATGTCAGACAACAACACCAATCAGAACCGGGGAACTAAGAAGCTTAAGACAAATGCAGAAAAGGCGTTCAATACATACCGCGTGCACAAGCTTCCGCTGAGCAGACTTAGGTAAAGAAGTCAAGATACGATCCTGCTCGTCCTCGCTAAGCCGAGCATACTGATCCGAGCACAGCATCTTCATCGCCTCGGACCCTCCAAACACGGTGGAAGACGAACTAGACGGACCCGCTAGAGCCGAAGGAAAGCCACTAGCAAAAATACTTGGCACACCGGGAGTACTCACACTCGGAGCCACTGGAGGGACCCCACTACCAATCCGAACACTCGTATCGAGAAAAACACCCTTGTCAGCGAAATCACTCGCCTGGGGAAAACTCATCTCCGATCCAAATGCACCACTATCGACATTACCAGGGTCATCCAACAGGGCTTGGTCAAGATCATCAAAGAACCCATCAGTAAGGTCCAACACCTCATTCTCTCCAAATAGTTCCTCCACATCCACCTCCATGATAGGCTATGCCACATTGGCTGGAGCATTAGATGGTCCAGAACCATCGGCGATCCTTCTCCTCTGCCAAAAACACAAAATCATCAGCTGCTAAAGCATCAAACAGGAGCAAGGTATATATATATATATGTTAAAATAAAAACAATGTTTTCTACCTTAGCACCCTCAACAGCTCGGGCAGACTGAGAAGAACGCCTACGAGAAATGACCCATTTGAGCTCCCAAGGCTTGTAGGGGCGAAGATGGGCATGCATCTCAAGAAGGCCAGGGAGAATATTGTCAGATTCATCCCAACCAAAGATATAAGGTCCCACAATCCTAATAGGAGCAAGAAGCCACTTGGGATCGTGAGTCTTACGAAGCGAACGCTGAGTAGAAATAAGAGGATGTAAATCGGTCATGGGGGGCTCAGATAGCTCTCTGAGACCTAGAAATCCCAACACCAAATCCATAAAAGGTATCGTATTTTTGACAACAATAGTTCTCTATAAAAGTATCAGAGTTGTACAACTCCTTCTTAGAAGGAACGAATTGATTCAACTCGTGTTCGGTAACTTTACCTTGGCTTCGGCGAGCACACTCTCGGGTGATCCGATAAAAATTACCATTGGGTTGATATATGGCTCGCTGAGGCTCAAGATTGCACAATACCTCGTACTGAAAAGGATCTAGCGGACATTACAGGGGAATACAAAGGCCAGCATCGATTTGGCCGACTGCAACTATGATCTCGTCGGGACCACAAGGATTTTTTAAGAAAAGATCTTCCGAAAATACAACAAACTGACCTTCAGGAGTAGCAAAGGAAATATGAAACCTTTGGAGGCGATGTCTAACCCTCATCGACTCTAGGAAAGCATCATCAGAAATGTCGGAGGATCGGTCGGAACTTGGAGTCCTCATTGCATACTTCCCAGTATTGCTGAAAAACAAACAAAAGGAAGGAGTCAGAACAGATGTAAGTAAAGAAGATAGAAACTAAGAAGGATGGACGAAAGTGAATAATGGCGGTTCTCGAAAACTCTCCGAGAGGAAGAACAATGGAGGAAATCATCAAAGCAATCATGATGATCACAAAACCCAACGAAAACAAATCAATGACGAGAATCATTGATATAGTAGACACACAGAGGAATGGTGTAAAACTACCGAAAGAAACCAAAAGGAGAAATAAAGTCACCATACCGTATTGAGGTGCGAGATGGAGAGTTTCTCCCAGACATTATGAACTTCTTTATAGGAGACAATGAGTTAAGAAGAAACAGCAAGAGACAAAGGAGAGAAAGAATAAAAAAGTTCTGAACTCTGAAAGGAGATAATAAAGGGGACATTCTCTCCTCCCAAAAGATTTTATAAGAAACCAAGGGATAACCAACCGGCGCCTCAAGTCCAACGGGTAAAAGCGCACTACATGTGCAGACGTGGAGAAAAGGACGGGACGGTTATGAAGTTTTCTTCCCATCATGCCATTGGAATGTTGCAAAGAAAATGAGGAAAATGTGAGGGTAAAATACCCGATGTCCACGTCTCAACATCCTAAGGGGTGAATACACAATAAGATGATGAGATAGGAGCATCAAATCATACTCTAAAAAGATGAGTTTGTCTGAATCGAGACACCTGCTACAACGTTACATGAATGACGCGTGTAAGGAGTAGTCTAATCTGCTCAGACGGTCAAGTCTAAAAAGCAGAACCGCATTTAATGAAGGATAAGGACAAAGACGTGGGAAGATCTACATCGTAATGGAGGACTCAGACGACCTATACTATATCCCAGAGGTGATAGAGCACGAGGTTCTCCAAAGAAGGGCCACACGATCTGAAGGAGAGGAGACAACTCGGAGGGAGAACCAAGCTGGCCATCACGATGGATAGTATAAAACCAGTCCGAAGAAGTGAAGGCGATGTACGATAGCTCCACCAGCTCGGACGACCAAGCCTCCACGAGTCTAGTTTCCCTATAAATACCAGTACATGTAGAAGGATATGTACAACTTATGTATTATTATATGGTCTTTCTACAGAGAATTCCTGAGAGAGATATAGATAGAGAGAGAGAGTAAGGAATCTAAGTGAGATTTGTAGCTCTTTCAAGGGTAAGACCTTATAATCAATAAAGAAAACATCTTCCTTCCAGTGGACGTAGGTCTTCATGGCCGAACCACATTATATACTTGTGTTATTCTTTAATTTTCATGCTCTTTACATCTTGGTCATCTTGAATCTTGTATGTTTTAGTAGTTTTTAGTCTTAAATCTTACTTGGGTGTAGTCATTAGAAAAGATGCAACTACAACCCTGTTGCAGAGAACATAGTCAGACCAATACCCATATGATTACTTTCCTTGACATATGAACCATCAAAATTAACTTTAACAAACCCTTGTTCTGGCAATTGTCAACGAATTCTATTTGCATCAGTAACAGTATTATGATGAGCATATCTGATAGCTTATGGGGAAAACACGTAATAAAAGACAGACCAAAATAGAATATAGGACAGGTAATAAAAGACGTAGGGAGTAACATTTTACTATCCAGTTCTAACTACAAAACTTTCACTCTTCTCTCATAATTTCAGATTAAATTTTTTATTTTCTTCTCAAACATCTTTTCTACATTTTTGAAGTTCATCAACAGGGTAAATGACCACGGTCATGGATGCTACTAACTTACATAAAGCATGTATTATTTTCATCAATGCATTTGAAACATTTCATGCACACCTGATTTTATTTGAACTTATTTATTTCATTTTTTTTGGTCAATCAACAAATTTCAATTCATTCAAATCAAAACGTGATTACATTATCGCTTACAAGAATAACAAAAACATCAAGGTACAAGATAATAAAACCCCTAATACAAATGAAGATATCAATTACAAATACATCGCGAAGAAAAAGAGCCATATACCGTAAAGATACCCAATTTTTGTAAATGTAGTAGGGAAGGATGATGGTATAATCTGGAATCGATTCCGACCATTTAATCAGATTTTCTTCTTCTTTAATAAGAGATACTCCTGTATGAAAGGAGTTATTTGCTCAAAATCTTGTAGATCCAAACAAACCCGGACGTCCTGAATCCCTTAGATTGAATATAGATTCTAAGCAATACCGTATTGGATTATTAATGTTCTTGAATCGAGAGTACCAAGTCACGAACCAGCGATCAAGGTTTGAATAAATCACCCTCAAAGAGAAGAGAAACTCGCCCCAAATGGCGAAGAAAAATCGCTTCAAATAGCGAAGAAATATGTCAAATGACATAAAAAAACAAAAGAAATCTATTTTATTTGATTAAAACTTGAAAAGAAAAAGAAATCTTGCTCAGATCTGGTACAAAAAGGACCAAATTTGAGCAAGAGATTAATGGAGACTAAGACTTTTTTCTTAAAGAGAAGAGAAAGTGAGAGGAGATAAAATTGGTTTCTAGAGTCTTAATTTGTTTTTTTTATTTCATTTTATTTTAAAGGATTATTCATGCATTTGAATTTCATGCACATTTAGTTGTATTTTAACTTCCGTATTTAATATGATTATTTACAATATTTACTAATGTAATTTAAATATAGATCCATGTTTAACTATAAATAGAGGGAATTGTTTGTTTTGAAAACATCAACAAAAAAAAGAAAAAAAATCTTGGACTTCGTATTACAAAATACTTTTATCATCATCATAATCATCTTTTTTTCGTCAGATGAAGACAAGATATGTAGAATCCAAAACCATTTAGTTTACTTGTCATTGATTTATTTATTTCGTCTTTCTCCCCATCAAATACATTTGACGTTTAAGATATTCAACAATATTTCAGTTTCGATTTTTGAAATGATTCTTGTTGATGGTGGGAGATATTTGGGTTTTTAAGCAGAGGAAAGAAGATGCAAATTCAAGAGAGGTAAAGGAAGAAGATGAAGAGAAACTTAGGGTAGAGTACACATAAACTGTGCATTGCACATACAATTCTCGGGATAACATCTTTTTATCAGTAAGTTTAATTTACAAATAGATTCTGTATTGCACATACCATTCTTGGGATTTATCGCAACATGCTACACGGGTTGCGCTGTTTTTTGCAAATCAACCATTTCAAAGAAGTTTTATTGGCGAACAGAAACAATTATGTAACAAAAAATATAAAATGAGACAAAAATGCATTGCACATACCATTCAGACCCATCCCAACAAATTGCTGCTCGGGTTGCACTGTTTTGTGCAAAGTAACTATTTTAGAAAAGTTTTATTAGTGAACAAAAAAAATTGTGTAGTAAAAAGATTACATTCTCGGGTACAACATGCTGCAAGGGTTGAAACAAATATTTCAGAAAAGTTTTATTGGCGAAGAAAAATAATTGTGTAGTAGAAATTATCAATCCAAACAAAAAATACAAAAATGCAATGCACATACAGGTAATTAAATACTTTTATTGACATAATATAAATACAAATTACACATACCATTTTCGCCAAAATTCTGTCCAGGTTGCGTTGTTTTGTGCCAAGCAACTATTTCATTTCAGAGAAGTTTTATTAGCGAAAAATAATAATTGTGTAGTAAAAAGTTTTGAATGAGACAAAAATGCATTGCGCATACCATTCTCGGGATTTATCTCAACAATAAAAGGTGCAATGTGTTTTAATATGTAGAAGATGCATTATTTCTTGAATCCAATTGTATATAAAATGCATTGCACCTTTTGTTGTTGGGATAGATCCCAAGAATGGTAAGTGAAATACATTTTTTGTCTCGTTTGATACTTTTTATTTCACCATTTTTTTGTTCGCCAATAAAATTTCACTAAATAGTTGCTTTGCACAAAACAATGCAACCTGGATAGGACGCCGGAGAAAATGGTATGTGTAATTTGTATTTTTATTATGTCAATAAAAGTATTTAATTATCCGTGCAATGCGTTTTTGTATTTTTGTCTGGTTTAATAATTTTTATTATAAAATTATTTTTCTTCGCTAATAAAACTTTTATGAAATATTTTCTTTGCACAAAACAGCGTAAGCTGCGCAACATGTTGTACTCGGGAATGGAATGTGCAATGTATTCTTGCGTTTTTGTCTCATTTTGAATCATGTGTGATGTAATTTTAGACTTAAATATTATATTAACTATATCTTATTCCAAAATCAGATACAACAAATAACGATGATCGTGTTGTTTTGATGGATTTCGAGAACGGTATGAGCAAGTAACTGAGATATATAACATGAAATTGAATCCTCATATAAGTTTTGGTCATAAGGCCATATTCCTAAAATCTACCGGGTGGTGTAAGTTTAGTTACCCAATTTATAGTTTAAGTTTTAGTGATAAAACTTAAAATAAATACAATACCTAATTTTGGTGCACGTAATAATCAACATGCATAAAACTTAAACGTTTGCTGAAATTTCTATCCGTTATAATTGTTTAAATTTGTTCCTCTATCGTACTTCAAATTATAGCAGTAACCAAACTCTTTGATTTGGAGATATGCAATTGATTTTCGGTCACGAGATAGCTTCATATTTTTTCACATACAAACTTCGCCATGGGGCTAAAAGTGAATCCTCATATATGTTTTGGTCATAAGGTAAATTGTTTTCAGGACAAGATTTGGATCACATGAAAATTTAATTCTCAGGTCATAAATTGGTAGCAAATGTTATATAAGAGTCTTATGTCTCGGTGTCTTAATCTTATTAAAAGGCAATAAATGCAATAAAGTTTTTAGCGGTATGCAGTGTCATAAAAATTTCGGGTCGGAAATTATTTGTACAGATATATAGATACATGAGTATATATATCTTTAGGTTCAATAATGTATACATGTACATATGCATGAAATCCAGATCAACTTTTATATATGTGACACAAGATATACCAAATTTTCTATGTATTGACATTTAACAACTAAAAAATACCACCTGGACGCCTATCATCACAAATTTTAACCCTTGCATCTATGGAGTTGATGAACCTTTTTGGAATAGTTATGATTATCTTATGATAATCGAATCCGTAGATCCGCCAACCACATCAAATCATTGTCAAAGTATTGTTATTTAGTTGTTTATATATATATATATTGATTCAAAAGAATGATTCATTTATTATCGAGTAGTTCTTAGAGGAGTTTCCTCTGAGACCCATTCTTGAATGTTAGGAGGGATTATCTAAGAAAACAAAATCAAATTTTGAGACTCTAGCCTTTTTAGAAATCTTGTCTGCCACATTATTGGACCCTCTCCTGATTGAAACATACTTCCAATTTCTAATCTTACTCAACAAAAATCTAATATCTATAATGAAAACTTGATTCATCCAATGAAGACAAGAATTAGGTTCATTAATGGATCTAACTAAAACTTCAATATCAGACTCGAAAATAACATTACTTAAATTCCTTGAGATTGCTAGTAGAACAACTTGTTTCATAACCCTGCATTCTAGCTCCTCCACTTCTATGCCTTGCTTCACTCCTCCATTAAATATCGCCCTTGCACACTAATGCAGGTACCTGCAAAATCCCTTATAATTAGTCTGATTCCACCCTGTAAGGTTTCCTTAACAAATGAGGCATCAAAATTAATCTTTAGATGACTAGTATCTGGTGGTTTCCATCTTTGTAGTTGAAAAGTGCCATTCATGGTAACTGGATTATTATCAGATAAGACAGCAAGTTTATTGATGTTATCCAAAGAGAGTAATTTGTTTGGATTATGATTCTTGAAGACCTTTGTACATTTATCCTTCCAAATGGTCCAAACTGAGACCATTAAAAGTTTGTTAATATCCTACCTATTTATACCTGCACCAAAAATTATGTTATTACCTGCATCCAACCAAGAGATTACCCAATTTCTGAAAGAGCCATGGTGAGCTAAAATATGTCCAACATTTATATTAAGAGCTAACCACACAGACCTAGCATAAGGGCAATCAATGAACAGATGATCACTTGACTCACTTGGGTGATTACACATACTGCAATGTAGTTCAATCCCATGTTTATATCTAGAGAGCTTGTCTCTAGTTGGGACAATATTTCCGATACATTTCCAAACAAACAATTTTACCTAGTGAGGAAGTTTAACCTTCCAAAGTTCTTTCCAAACCTGAGAAGGAATTTGGACAGAACCTACAATAGTGTTGGCCTGACTAGTCAAAAACTTATAGACGCTTTTAACAGAAAAGATACCTTTTCTGTCAGGTAACCAAACAAGAGTATCATTCCCAATTGCAGGTACGTACATGTCAAGAATATTATTAGCATAAACAGGATCAAAAAGATAGTGAATTAATGGCACAATCCAGCTCCTAGTGCCTACATGAAACAGATCAACAACCTGAGTATAAAACAAAGTATTAATTAAGCCTTCAGCAGGAACATGTGGATGATTTATCCATATAATCCAACAATCCATCCAGATATTAATCTTGGTACCACACCTAACAGCCCAAAAACTATTTTCCTTTATTGTGTGAATACACTTATATATGTTCCTCCATATCCAAGAACAATTTTTATTAAGATTTTGGAGATGAAGAATACTACAGTTATGAAAGTACCTAGATCTGAAAATCTGAACCCACAAGAGATCTTGTTCATTAATAATTTTCCAAACTAACTTACAGATGATAGATTCATTGAAAGTTTCTAGGTCTTTGAATCCTAGACCTCCCACTTCCTTAGACTTGTTTATGCTATCCCAAGAAATAAAATTAATACCTTTACCAGTTTTATGCCCCCACCAAAAGTTCAACTGCAAAGAATCAAGTCTATTGATTAAAGTAGAAGGAATTTTAAAACAGCTCATTTGATAAGTAGGCAAAGAATTTAGAACTGAATTGATTAAAGTAGACCTACCTTCTTGGCTTAAAGTAGTGCCAATATAATTCTTAAGCCTAGCTTCAAAAGATTGAGCTATAGGGTCAAAAGATTTCACCTTGGAGTGACCAAGCAATAAGAGAGCACCAAGATACTTTTCAGAATCAGTAACTAAAGACATATTGAGAGCAGCAGCAAGATTATCACAAATAACAAGATCAAGATTCTTACTAAAAACACAGGATTTGTCAAAATTAAGGATTTGACCTGACAACTTACGAAAATCTTGAATAATATGCAAAATTTTATCAATGTGTTTCATATCAGCTTGACCAAAGATTAAGATATCATCAGCAAAAAGCAAATGGGAGACAGGAGGGGCTTTCCTAGAAAATTTTACACCAATAATATCGTTTTTAATTTCAGCAGCAAGTAAAGACCTATAAAGGAATTCCATGGCTATAATAAAAAGATAAGGGGATAAAGGATCCCCTTGTCTAATGCCTCTAGTAGGAAAAAATTGATCACAAGGAGAGACATTAAGTAACACATTAATACTTGTAGTAGAAACACATTGCATGATTAAGTTGCAAAAATCTTTACTAAAACCAAAACTCTCAAGAACCTTATTGAGAAAAGACCATTCCAATTTATCAAAAGCTTTTGACAGATCCAATTTAATAATCATAGTACCACTGAGACCTTCTTTATGCTTCATGGAATGAACCAATTCATGAGCAATAATAATATTGTCATGAATGGCTCTTCCTAGGACAAAGGCAGCTTGGTATGGAGAAATTAACTTTTTAAGAAGTGGCTTAATTCTGTTAGCCAAAATTTTAGACACTATATTATAAGAAACATTGCAGAGGCCAATTGGTCTAAACTCAGATGGAATTTTAGGATTTTTGCATTTAGTTACAAGAGAAATGTAAGTTCTATTGAGACCTATAGGCATGTGACCACACTGATAGAACCTCTGAACTACATCAATAATATCATTACCCAAAATAGACCATTGAGATTGATAAAATCCTGCTTGGAACCCGTCTAGACCAGGGGTACTCCATGCAGGCATGTTCTTAATAACATTTTCAATTTCAGATTTACTAGGCATAGAAAAAAGCATCACATTATCATTATCAGAGACAATTTTAGGAATAATATCAAAACAATGATCAGGCAAGTCAGAGTTTGAGGAACAAGAAACAACACTAAAATGATTAGTTAACAGCATGCTAATGTCATTCCTTTCTTTCAGCCAATTCCCATTGGGATCACAAAGAGCACTAATATCATTGATATGAAGTCTTTTATTAATCATGGTGTGAAAATACCTAGTGTTATTGTCCATATCAAAATTAGATTTATCCCTAGATTTCTCCTTGTAAAAATCAGATTCAATTTTATACCACCTTTCCAATTCATTTGTTAAGTCCTAGACTCTATCATGCTGGTCACTTGAACCTGTATCATTTTGAGCATTCTCAAGCATGTTCTGTAAATTTTTAATGTTCAGCTTAATATCTCCAAACTCCATCCTATTCCACTGAGATAATGCAATTCTAGCACTGTGTTGCCTTTGATTTAGTTTAAAGGCAGGACTACCATGCACATCAACATTCCATGAAGATTCAAAATTATGTTTGAAAGTACTATGCTCAATCCAAGTTCTGAAAAACTTAAAAGGCCTCCAAAGATTCCTAGGTATATGATCAGTAATAAGAAGCACATGACAATGATCAGAAGCCACAAAATTCAAGTGTAAAAGCTTTGCAGTATGAAAATTCAAAAACCAATCATTATTACCTAAAGCCATGTCTAGTCTAGCCTTTTTAACTCCTGTTCCATAAGAATTACTGGTCCAAGTATAGTTTCTACCTTCATAACCAATATCAATTAATCCAGCATCATTGACAACATTTTGAACCCAAGTGTCAGAACTAGTATTATTCCTATTCAAATGAAAATTTAAATCCCCTAATACTAACCAAGGTTGTTGGACATCCTTGCTAAACTCAGAAATAAAATTCCATTGGGTTTTTTTAGGTTCAGAATAGGTTGATCCATGCATAAAAGAGAATAAGGCCTTAGGTTTACTAGGACACAATTGAATTACCACATGAATGATATTATTTTCACAGCCAATGACTTCAACATCAATACCATCATTCCACATAAGAATAAGTCCTCCAGCATATCCTACTCTATCAATGCAATCCTAAAATCGATCATACTAACAGATTTTAGATATATGGTTCATGGATTATAAAGAGGATATCCGTTTACAATTTAGATTTTTGAGCACCTTGCAAATTTTGGATCCACATGATCGATTTTAGGATTTTTGCAATTTTAGGTTATTGTGTGAATAGAAGGCTACAAAATAATTATAGACCACCTAGCAGATTTGGAGTCATGAAACTGATTTTAAATTACGAGATAGCTTTTGGATCGCAAAAAAAACACTTTGTCATGAGATGAAGATTTGATCCTCATAATGTAAATTTTTGTCTGAAAAAGTTGAGACTTATGTCACAAATTGGTCCGAAGAAAGTTCGGATTAAAGAGTACATTTTAGCCACAAAGTCAAATTTTAGTCGGTAACCGCTGAAATATCACCGAGAAGCTCGGTATCGGTCCATGGCTGTGACGAGTTTCTTAATATCGGCGAAGCGAGATTTGACCTAGAGTCTTGCTGAGACGATCGAAATCCCATCTAAAAGGGACCAATATGGTCGAGACCCATTGAGATGCGACCGAAATCTTGCCAAGACAGTTTTACATATGAAAACACAGTTAAAAAGTTAAAATCCATCCCTATAGAAAATCTTATATAACTATGTAAAGTGTGGAAAATGTCTGGATAGATATTACGTGTATAAATTTTGAAAATAAAGATTATGAGATTTCACCAAAAATCCTCGAAATAAAGTTGTCTTTGTGTAGATCTAAGGTTGTATACATTGGTCACTCTCAATGAATATACATTTGGTAAATTCATGTTAATATGTATTCTCCAATATATGTTTATACCATCTCTCCTATTTTTTAATCAAAAAATTGGTCAAAAAGATCAAAACAGAAAATTCCTGGGTGAAATAGATTGTTAGCTTTGAAATGAAACACAGGACAATGTTGCTGCCGTAATGAGATGTTGCTGCTTGATTGCAGTCGCTGAAATGGTGGATCTCTATATTGCAGTTCAGTTGCATGCATGGATAACTGCCAAGGATTGAATGCAATGGCTTGGGTTGTGCTGAACCTGCAACTATCAGATGTATGTTTAGGAATTGAACCAACTGGAGAGTGGTAAGGCAAGTTGGTGTGCAGTGAGTTTGAGTTGCAGTTGCTGTAATGGGAACTGATGCCATGAGTTCAATGTCTTTGAAGATATAGTGCTACTAGTTGATGCTGAGAAGCTAGAATGAGACTCAAATGAGGTGCTGGTAGATGTATGAGCTGAGAATGAGATGCAGTTGAGATGGAGCTGAAATAGCAGGCATAGGCATGCAGGTGCAGGTTGAGCTGAAACGGAATATAATGGAGCAACAGAGAATGAAGTATGAGCTGCGTAGAAGTATGTTGGCCTGAGATTTTCAAATGGGTACAGGTTGATGGGATCGCATGTGGATTCCGCAAGATAATAAGGATAACATTAGTTCAAAACCATAAAACAAAAACAAGCTGTAGATAATAAGGATAACAGTAGTTCAAAATATGACAGTAAGTAGCCATATATCTCAACAGACAAACAACCCAGCAAACAAGAACCCTAGTAATGGATAAAAGGGCCAGTTTACCATTACATGAGCTCAAACACTCAACAGATAGTGCTCCATAACAACAATGAACAATATAAACATACATAAACCAGTTTGAACATCATGAAACCAGCTCAACCCAATCTAAAACAGGATGAAATCATTTTCATTCTAGTTTCAACATGGGGGAAACCTAACTCAACCCAATCTAAAACTGGATGAAACCAGTTTCATCTAAGATTAAACATGGGTGAAACCAAATTCAATCCACTGTTGAATTAGATGAAACTGGTTTCATCCAAGTTCAAACATGGATGAAATTTTTTTTTTATTCAATCTAAGAAAGGATGAAATTGGTTTCCTCCTATTTTAAGCTTGTACGAAAAGAAATTTCAATTTAACTCAATTTAAAGCGGGATGAAACCAGTTTCATCCTAGTGTGAATGTGGATGGAACCAAATTCAGTTTCATCCTAATCATTAGAATGAAACCCAGTTTCATCCTTGTTTACAATGAGTCTAATTCAAAACTCATAGATTCATCCTACCTATAGATGAAACCGATTTCATCCTAGTTTAAAATGGGTGAAAGAAAATTCAAACCGACTTAGTATAGGATGAAAACCACTTGCATGGTAGTTTAAAATGGGTGAACCAAATTCAACCCAATTTAGTATAGGATGAAACCCATTTTCATCCTTGTTTACAATGACTGATACCTAATTCAAAAATCATAGATTCATCCTACTTATAGATGAAACCGGTTTCATCCTAGTTTAAAATGGGTCAAAGCAAATTCAACCCAATTTAGTATAGGATGAAAACCAGTTGCATGGTAGTTTAAAATGGGTGAAACCAAATTCAACCCAATTTAGTATAAGATGAAACCCATTTTCGCCATGTATGTTCAACTAAATCTAGCACAAGATAAAACCAGTTTCATTTAATTAAGATGAACGAATTTGAAATCAAAACACAATTAAGGTCAAGAAACTTACCAATTTGAGCATAGTCTTCATCCTTACCAATTGGACAAAAACAGAGTACTCTGCAATCTCAACAAAAAACAGAGTAACACCCTAATTTGGGAAATTGCAAAGTACCAATTTCTTATCTTCTGAAATCGAATTAACATAAAACCCTAATTTGGGAAATTTAATCAAATTACGAAAACCCATTTTGATGGTGGTGTTGCTGGTATCTATGATGGTGTTGTTGGATAAAGTTGATGATGTCGATGGTGGTGTTGGTGATTTGTGGAGGATATGGAGATTGTAGAGGTGCATGATGATGTTACTGGTTTTGATATTGGAGATGGTGTAGAAAGAAGACGAAGACGATGATACTTGTTTGTTTGGTAATGGAGCTGATGGAAAACGAGAAAGATGAGGTGCAGAAGTGATGGAAAACGAGAGCTTTCTCTGGCTTTTTTTTAGATCTGGTTATGTTTCAGGAAACGGAGAAGACGAGAAGAAGATATCCCTTTGACGGTTTCAAAAGGGTAGTAACGTAAACTCCTCATTTTAAAGATTCCTCTGTCCATTTGACCCAGGCTGAATCCTAGCTGTCCATTTGGCCCAGAAAATGTGCACTTTTGGCTATATAGCCCATTTTTTGTTTTTTTTATTTGTTTTTCATCTTCCCAATGCAATGATTGGGTGTAATTTTGTGCATGGATGCACAAGATAACAAAACCTTTCTATTAAAATGTGACAAATGTAATAAAACTTTTAACAACATGTTCTTTCAGAGTAATTTCGGGTTGGATAATGTGCATAAAGAGAAATTCATTTATTATATATCTAGATATTTGACAGCTAAAAAACACCAATTTTAACCGTTAAGCTTGTCAGATTTCAATTAAATCCTGCATTTACGGAATCGACGAACCTTTTTAGAATTAGGGATTGTCATGGGGCGGGTATGGAGCGGGGATCTTGTATCCCAGTCACTGCCCCGTTTAAAAAAAACCCACACCCTCCCCATTATCCGCTTGATCTGGGACGGGGCGGGTATGGGAGATATCCGTACGGGGCGGGTTTTTTACGGGTTACCCATAATATTAAGCTCAAATATGATGAGTTAATTTAATAATCAATACCTAAGTTCAACCAATAATAATAATAATAATTTAAAATTTTAAACTCATAAATTCATCGTAAACACAAGCAAAGAAAAACAAATTGGTCTATAAACGAGCATCACTCATTGTAGTTCTTAATTATTTCTTATCAAGTATCTTCCTCCATGTTGATCACCTCATCGTCTGCTTCAGTTTCTTCCCAAAATGTTTCACCATCGAATTTTGATCCACCTAGCCAAAATAAGAAAGTGTATCATATAATCATAATGATGTATTAAATATAACATAAATAATTAATGATATCTTATACTTTTACGTTTTCTTTTATAATATAATATAATATAATTTTTTAGTTTAAATATAATATAAATAATTAATGATATCTTATACTTTTATCTTTTCTTTTATAATATAATATAATATAATTTCTTAGTTTAAATATAATATAAATAATTAATGATATCTTATACTTTTACCTTTTCTTTTAAAATATAATATAATATAATTTCTTAGTTTAAATATAATATAAATAATTAATAAAAATATAAAATCCTAAAATGGGAACGTATGGGGCGGGGACCTAAAATCCCATCTCCGCCCCATCCCGCTTCACTAATTTCGGGTATTATCCATATTCAACTCTAACCCGCTTGTACGGGTAAAACCCTACCCAATAGGAACGGGTACCCACGGAAATGGGTTTGGATGGGGCAAATGTCCATCCCTATTTAGAATAAATATGGGCATCTTATGATAATTAAATCCGTAGATCCTTCAACCACATCGAATCTTGTTAAAAATATTGTTATTTAACTGTTCATATACCATTGATGATGATTTACAAGTTTCCATCTAAGCATCCTATAATGAGGTCATCAATAGGAACACGTCTGCATTTCATTCACGTGGCAAAAGTCAATCCTCGGTCAATCTTCTATTTAATATCCGAACTACCCCATTCACTTTCACTTTATCCATGGCTTATTCCGCACCTCAATCAAACACTTCATCTGCTTCCAAGTTCCATCAGCATCTCCAACTCCATCATCCATCACCAAAATCAGATTCTTCCTTAAACTAAAACAACAAAACCCTTTCACCATCATCTTCACCTCATCACAAAACACAAAGGGTTTCAGCATTTTAGGGTTTAACGAGAGATTTCTAGGGTTTAAGGCTGAGTTTTGTTTTCCATGTTGAAACCAGCTTGTCACCAAACACCCATGAAGCAAAACGCTAAGAAAAGAGAAAGAACAGATTCAGTAATCATTGTTGAAGATGACGATGGAGAAGAAGATGAAAAGAAAGTTGAGGTTAAGAAATTGGAATCAAAGAAGCTGACAGCAGCAACAATTGGGAGGTTGCCACCATTTTTGCTTTACCAAATACTCATAAAATTACCAGTGAAATCAGTGTTAAGATTCAGGTGCGTATCTATAGGATGGAATACTTTATTGAAACACCCTAAGTTTATTTCAAATTTCTTTATCATGAATAAGGGAAAACTTAAGGTATTAATGAAACCATTTGGTCAAGATTTTTTTGCATCAATTGATTATTTCCGTGAGTCTTCGTTGTCGCCTACATTGAGTTATAGAGCTTTTGAGGTTCGCAGTCCATTTGCAAAGTCTGAGGTTCATACATTTAGTTCAGTTTATGGCATAATTTTTGTAGAGGGTTATTTGGGAAAAGATAATTTGTGTTTATGGAATCCGATTACTAGGGAATTTAAGATGGTATCGAAGCCTAAGGTAACGGAACCGGATTCGAGTGTAGTTGCATATGCATTTGGATATTTTGGTGATTATAAGATTGTGAGAGCTAGGAAATGTTACAAGGAGTTTGGCAACGTTGTCGGTACTGCTGGTAGATTTGTTTCTGATTGGGATAAGTGGGCAGAATTTGTGACGACAGGAAGGTTAGGTTCAAGTAATTCCGAGGTTTGTGTTGGTTGTGATGTTCTGGTGTATTCATTACGTGCGGATTCATGGAAGAAACCTAGACAAGCTAGTATTCCTTATGATATTCATGTGTACGATAATATTGATAAGGATGTATACTTTGATGGAAATGGAAACATCGTTTGGAAAGCAACTCGATGCAATGTTAACGGGTCAACAGCTGTGTACGGAGTTTTACTTGCGTTTCATACTGGAGATGACACTTTCAGGGAAGTTCCAGTTACTCCTGAAATTGAAGTCTTAATTAGAGAAAGAGTTATTTACCGTAATTTGCTGGCTATTTTGGATGAGTGTCTTTGCATTCTAAATAGGTGTTCGGATGGTACTATCGAGATATGGTCTATGAGACAGTACTCAGTGAGAGAATCTTGGACTAGATGGCAGTCTGTTGGTAGAAGATGCATTAGAAGATCTCTTCAACACGATAGTGATAAGGAGTACTTTTTGAAGCCAATTTGGTATTTCAAGAATGGCGAGGTTTTATTTATAGAGAATTACAATGTACTGGTTTTATTTGACATTATGAAGAATAAAAGAGTTAGGGTTCTCAAGATCCGTGGTGTCCCTGAATTTTGGTTAAGGGCGGTGCCTTACGTTGAGAGCCTAATGCCACTTAATTCAGGTAAATGTGTGCAGGGCCGAGATCAATTAGTGAAAGGAATGAAAACCTTAAAGAAGGAGCCTCAGAACGACGAAGAAACTAGCTTTATAAGCTATGCTTTGAGTTTAGTGCTTGGTAATGGAAAAAGAGTGAAAGTTGAAAAGACTTAGTTACAGAAGACAGGGGAATGCTGTTTCTTACTGATAACAGTATAAGAACACACTGGGTGTATAGAGAAGCGTGGTTCCACTGAAATCATACAGTAGCCGGGGATAGGTGGAACCATTTTATTTATTTTTCGTTTTTGCTGGCTGCAGCTATTGTCGTTAGTTTATTAGCGTGTCTAGTCCTGTTTTTTTCTTGAGTTTCCTTGTGACAGATTTTGATGTAAGGGAACCCACTGTACAGAAATAAACTGTCATTTTTTTTAATGGTGTCTTCTTACATGATCAAGTCGATATCTCTTTATGTTCTATACTTCCAAACCGACAGCGCAGATTACTGGTGGCCAGGTAATGGATAATTGACCTTCTGTTATGTATAGGTCCTTGCAAATATTAAGATGGATTTTCTTGAGCCTCTGCATGACTTGAACCTTACATTTTGGGTTATAACTTATCACAGTCATTTGCAGAATCCCTTTTGTATGTTCTATTAGTCCTGACGTAGCAATAGCAGGTGAACCGGAGTTCTATCATTAAGCTACTGATGGACAGATTGAACTGCTACTCCTGTTCGCTGTAAATCTTGAGCAGCATCAATTTTTGAGACCAACTCTTTCTTTCTAACTGTTTAATCTTGAATAACTTTCTCTTAACTGCCGTTTTTGTAAGCGATTTTTGCAGTGTTCGGATGCTATGTTTGTGACATTCATTGGCAAATTGGCAGCTGTTTCAAACTCTGTTGGGATTTCTCTTCAGACCCAAAGTCCCAGGCTCTCTATTTCTGATGTTGGGCATCAGAAAGTTCACTTGTTCACAAGCAAGGCAGGCACTTTCAGGCCCCAGCAGATGGAAAGAGCAAAAAGCAAGGGGAAGAAGTTGACACACCCAAAAATAGTGCTTGAATCGATGGTGCCAACATCCATTTACTCATTTTTAGGGCACTTTTTAAAACAGAGGAATTCACTTCACAGAATTCACGGTATCCAAAATTGGTCCACTTGAGTTCTTCTTCAAAACAGCAATGACTTTTGAGGTTTGCTTGTTTCTGATTTTGATTTCTCAGACATCCTTATTTTTAATTTCAAGTAGTTTAATTTTTTATCAATCTAGTTCTGTGATTGATGAAATTTGGAAAGATGAACACACAAATGGTTTTTTCTTGCAGGATTTATTGTGATCTGTGTTCTCCGAGGTACCTGATGAGAATTTTACCTGTAAATCGGTGTTTGTTCAACTCGTTGGAACTGCTCTGTAAAGTGGTTGAGGTTGCTGCATTGGGACTGCTATTTATGAGGTTAGTTTCTTATCTTGATTGGTCAAATAATTTTGTGCTAACTTTGCTATTCAGCAGTGTATCATACAAACCCATTTTGGTTTTATAAATTTCTTTTTGTTTAGTTAATCAATTTGGGCACTTTACTATCGTTTGGGAGACTATTTAGGTTGGTTGGCTTTTAGAAGTCGTTATAAGAAAAATCTTCATCATGCTGACTTTTTGACTTCTAGATACAAGTCTAAATCTGAAGCTGTATCGAACCATAAGTATAATAGCGATAAAGGTGACTGTGTACGCGGAGGAGAAGAAACTTACTAGGATTCCTCTAGTAATAACGAGCTAAGTAGCTAACTAGGATCTGCCAGTGTGAGAATCAAAAGAGTTTGCTGTCAAATTGTAGTCTGTAGAAGCGTCTTCCATGACAGATTGTGCAAGTCCTGGAAGAGGGCGTCTTAGAGGGGGAAGCCTCCTCATGCTCGGACCCTGGCGGTAAATTAGTTCAAGGTTAATAGGAACACGGGGTTGGGTTTTGCTGTGAAAAGGTTATGTTTAATCAAGCCAACTGCATTGCAAACTGTGATTTTGCTCCCTAAGAGCTCGAGGGGCAAGAAAAAGCGAGGTAAGGTAGGGTTTTTTTGGAGTTTAATAATTTGATTTTCTTCAGATATTTGGGTGATTTTTTTAGTGCAATGTGGCCCTGGATGATAGGTCTGTTTAGCAGAATATTGAAAGAACACTTAACCTAGGTTGTGCAGGCTGGGATAGTTGTGGTTAATTGCTTTATCTTTTGGATACTGAAAAAATGCACTCAGCCTGTTGCTTTTGATCCTTCCTTCCTTTTTGTTTCAGTTCTAAGTAAAGTAGTATCACATTTTCGAAGAATCAACAAGTTTTTTTTTATGTATTATCTTTCTCTGTCTTCTCTCACAGACATAAAATGGTTTCTCAAATCTTCCATATCGATTCCGCCTTGTATAGCTTCTTGCTAATTAGGTATCACATATATATGTCACGACTCTTTGAATTATCTAAAAGTCGAATCAAAACTGAAGGCAAAAATGGTTTTTCGTGCAGGATTTTATCCTTCAGCTACAATACCCATCCTTCTCTTTCTAATCTGTATTCTTTAAGGTACACCTATTTTGATTTTAAAGATTCCTTATTGTTTAGTTAATCAATTTGGTTACATTAGTATTGTTTGAGAGACAGTTACTATGTTTGGTTGGCTTTTAGAAATCGTTATCAGAAAAGACTTCACCATACAGACTTTTTGACTTCTAGCTAAATGTAAAATTTCTGAAGCTGTATAGAATTGTGTAACCGGAGGGGAAGAAACTTTATAGGATTCCTCTAGTAATAACGAGCAACCTAGGATCTGCCCAGCGTGAGAACAAAACGGGTTTGCTGTCAAATTATAGTCTGTAGAAACGTCTTTAATGAACGATTGTGCACTAGTCCTGGAAGAGGGCGTCTAAGAGGGGGAAGCCTTCTAGTGCTGGGAACCTGTTGGGTTGTTTTGAAATGTAGCCAGGAGTGCGTGGCAAATTAGTCCAAGGTTTACAGGACCACTGGGTTGGCTTTTGCCCGGTTATTTTTAGTCAAGCCAACTGCATTGCAAATTGTGATTTTGAATACATAGGGCTTGAAGGGACAAAAAACTGATTGAAGGCAAGGATTTTCGGGGTTTAATATTTTGATTTTCTTTTGATATATGAGGGTGATTTTCTTAGTACAATTTGTTGATGATGGGTCTGTTTAGCACAAATTTGTCTATCGGTAACAAAGTGAATCATGAGGTTAAAAGAAAGCTTGACCTTCCTTGTTTTCTGTGCAGGAGAGAAGACTTAGCACATAGTTTCTTTTTCTTTTCCGAATTCTCTACTCATTTCTTTTTATGTGATTATAATTTTTATCTTGATAACGAGTCGACATTATCGAGAATTGATTAACAAATTCCTGAAATACATGGGCTACTCTCTCTTTTTTCAGGAAGCTATACCCAGTCAATTATTGCAAGATTAGTTGATGAAATTGAACTAAGCCATAGGGAATCCTGTTTGAGTTTATTTATTATTTATTATTTATTTCGAGCCTAAAATACTACTCCTAGTAACACATTTTGGTTTTGCAATCATGCAGCAAACTGGTATGAAATCCAGAGAAACATAAACAGCTAATTTCCCTCTGGCATCAGGTATTCAACTAAGCTGATTGATATCATGGGTGCACCTGCATCCCAACCAGGATACAGTGCAGGTATGTTGCAACCACCAGGTAGTGCAGGTATGTCACCACCAGAAAATACCGTCCGTGGCTCTGCTCCATTATACAGAACACAGAAGAGGATGCAAACCCGCCAGAGCTTCTTAGTTATCGGAGCACTGGGATCTTCTTAACTCAAAAGAAAGAGATAAGTTCTTGTTTTTTTTTTTATTTATTACTAGTAATTCATGTTTAGGTACTGAACTGGTTATTTGTGTTCTTACGCTGTTTAGAAATACTGAATTGATACCTTAAACTGCAACTGCTTCATGTTGTTTGCAAGGGATTTTCACATTACTTGTAAAGAGAAAAATAACAAAGTGGCAGAGAAGATAAAAATATATTTTATATGGTATTTTTTTGTTCTTTTCTGTTTTTTACTAGAAATAAAATAACACAACCAAGCAACAAGAAGAAGACTAATGATGGAGAAGACTAATAACATAGTTCTTATTAAGCTAGAAACGAAACTGCGCATATAAATCCTAAAATAAACAAAAAAAAATAAAAAATATTGTGCATATAAAGAAAACCACTAAAATCAAATTAAGATTGTCCTTCGGTTGATTCCTTCTCCACGGCCTGCTTATCATTATCTTTGGTGATGAACTGGATGTACCCTTTGGATTTGCAAAGATTCATGACAAAATAGTTGCCAACTGCAAAAACAGTAAGACCTGCGGTAATATAGAAAACAACAAGCTTCGTAATCACCATCGTCGTCATAACGTACGCCACGAACCCTGCTGGTATCAAGCACATGATGCAAAGACAAGGAATACCTCCGGGGACTTTGTAAGGTCGAGCCAGGTCTGGATACTTGTATCTTAACCTGATAAAAGCCGAAAATTCCAATAGCATACCCAAGCCGTACAAGATATTGGCTGCAGCAATTATGTTATTGAAATCCAAGAATGATAGGCCGAACGAAATTAAACTTGATAACAGGATTCCAGCCCATGGTGTATTAAACCACTTGGCTCGCTTTGCAAACAAAGCAGGTATGAACCCGAGATTTGCCATTCCTTCTGTCTGAAAAGAACTGCTACTCAATTGAGCTTCAAATAATCCAACACTCGATAAAACTGAACCAATTTTTATCCAGTACTTCAACCATGGTCCACCAATTGTTCCTCCTGCTGTCGCTAAATAACCAACCTCCCACGCATCTTGGTCCAGTGGTAGAGCTCCAATGATAGCTATGAGAGGGATTAAGTACCCCAAACAAGTGATAATTCCGGCAGAAAACAAGGCTTTTGGAAAAATCTTCTGCGGATTCTCCACTTCTCCGGCCAAAGTACTAGCATTATCCCAGAAATTTAAATTCCAAAACAAGCTGTTAAAGAATGTTGGCCAATCATTCATTCTTATTTTATGAACGTTTTTACCCAAACTCAAAATTCTTCTCCACTTAATTTTAGGAATTGCAATGCAAAACATGATAACAAATGGCATCAAAGCAACCACAGCAAGGGCAACAGCAAACCAACCAACAATAGCTAATCCCAAATAATTCACAAACGATAACAATACTGTAATTCCACATATAACTAAAGTGTTAAACCTAGTCGGGACCGACAAATATTGTGTCATCATGGATGGATACGCAGCATTATTAATAGATCCGCTAAGAAATTTCAATGAACCCATCATCGATCCCCAAAAAGGACCAAAAGCTTCAGAAGCCCATATTACATAACCACCATTACCTGGATAAGCAGTTGCGAGTTCGGCAGTGATCAAAGCTTCAGGCGTACTCCATATGAATGGAAAGATCGTGAACCCTAAAAGAGCAAACAATGGTCCTGCTGCTTTAACCGAATTTTCTTCTCCGAAAGGTCCTCCTGAAACTTCAAAAAAGATTAGAAAAATCAGAGGGACTAGGGTGAGTTTTTTCTTGACAAATGGTTTTGGAACAGAGATTGGACTCTCAACTTTGACTTCACAAAGCTCGATTTCTTCTTTACTTTTCACCATTATTGAAACAATGTTTTTTGTTGATGATATGTGTATCTAAAACTTGAACAACGATGATGATTCCAGTGAGAAAAACCTAAGGGTTGATAGAAAAACTTGATGGGTGATAATTCGAGATTGATTCTGAAATTTTCCTACTACTGATTTTGTGTCTTCTCTTGTTTCTCTCGGACTCATTATATAATGCCATAAGGACGTGAGGTTTCCTCAAAACTACAAAACTGTATATTTTGCATAAAACACAAACACAAGAAATTTGAAAACTAAAAAACTGTATAACAAACACTAGAAATTTGAATCCCTAAAAAACACTAGAAATTTGAATCCATGTTGAATTCTGTTTAGTTCGGTACCTGGAAAGAAACCGGCTCTTGTAGTTGAAAAAAGTTGAAAAGCTTTTACCTGTGTTTTAGATTGCACAACTGTATATTTCCGTAGAACACTAGAAATTTGAATCCATGTTGAATTCCGTTTAGTTCGGCAAGTACTTGGAAGCACCACTAACTGTATCGGTTCACGGAACCGACACTAGTAGTTGAATAAACGCCCCGGCTATGATGTGATCGGGCCGCATACTCAAAGTATGCGGTCCCTTTCTTTTTCTAACACGTATATAAATTTAAACCCTGCCCCTTCCAAATCCCCGCAAAACATTCACTTTTTGAGAAAAAATAGGAAGTTAACTAAGAAAAGTTAGCTAAATATTTTTGTAATAAAACTGTTTTTCACTTTATTTTTTACTTTATATACGTGTCAAAAAAAAAGGGGCCACATACTTGGATTATGCCGACCACATTGTATCCGCACCGTTGAATAAAATTGAAAAGTTTTTTTCCTTATTTTAATTTTTTTAATGGCAGAATGACATACCCTTTTTACAAACCAAAACAAATAGTATACACTCTCGAAACGAAATTGCTCACAAAAGATGATGATCAATCTAGCAGCTAGATATCTGGCCCATAAGACTTAGCCTTACACTACAACTTGAGAAACTAAATGGTGTATCACAATTGTGGTGACACATGTGAGTATGTACTTTTCTTCTTTTGATTATAAATCATTTCACAATTTATGAACAGTGGCGTGGATTCAAAAATGGCGAGGTTTTATTATCGAGATTCACAGTTTACTGGTTTTATTTGACATAGTGAAGAATAGACGAGTTAGTGTTATGTGGTGTTCATGGTTAAGAGTGTGGGGAAACGGTGGTTTCCTAAATTAGGTCAACTTCCATATATAATATGGGTTGCCTAATGGACCATGCATGGTTTCTTAGTATGAGTCGGTTTTCTAATTCAAGGAGGCCAATACTTGGGAACCAAGTTTTTGACTCCTATATAAGGAGGTTTAGGCTAAGTGTTTTGGTCATGGAATCCTCAATGTAAATCTCGTAGAGATGTGAGGGATTCATCCCACCTATTGAGGTGGTTATGTGAGAGACCTAATGGTGGAAGGAGTACACCATTATGGTGCTTATGGGATACTTATCGATGTTGGAAGATATGTCGTTATGGAGTATTCATATGGAGATGTTGGTAAGACATCTTGTTGAGGAGAAGATCATCTTGGTGGTCCTGGATTAGATTATTGGTGTTGAGCTAAAGGCGTCCATGGTAATCCATATCAGGGTGTGCAGAGGATCATCTCGTTGTGGTCGATAACGTGGTAAACGTTATCTCGTATGGGTGAAGACGCTACTTTGGATCTTATAGAGTGCTTGTGAGAGTTCTTATGTTCGGTCACGTTATGGTGAGTCGATGGGTTGTTAGTCAATCAGTTATGTAATTTTCAGCGGTGATTCTATAATGAATAAAGAAGTCGTAGCCGTTTGGTGGATGTAAAAAATATTACACATATTGTGTATATTGTTGAACCACGTTAAATTCGTGAGTACTTTTGTTTCTTAGTTTATGGCTTACATCTATGTGGTTTTCTTTCTCTTCTTCTTATCCTAGATCATAGTAAGGTTCTTGGTGCAATCCGAGAGATCAAGTGTTTCTTGTTAGCTTATATGTTTCTGCAAGATTAGCACGTAGATGGCTCTGAACCCCAACAATTGGTATCAGAGCTAGGGCTACTAAGAGATCGAACGGTTATGGATTTCAACCCTAAGTAAGGATGAGGTGCGCAAGGTGGAGTTAGGTGGTGCGGAACACTTTAACTCAGGTGGAGTATGGCAAGCCGAAGCTAGGTCTCATGGTGGAGTTAGATCGTCTCCCTCTCTAACTCAGGTGGAGCACGCTCGAAGTGGCGACCAAGGCTCAAGGGCGCATATTGACTGTAACCAGGTTCGACGGTAGTATACGGATGACGATCGTGTACGGTATATTGAGTTGGCATGCAGTACACCTAAGTGGTTCCAATCAATGTGGAGTTATGGACATAAAGGATCAAGGTGTACCTCAAGATGTTGCATAACGGTGATCGTACGACGATAGTTAGGGAGATAGCTTGGATCTCGCCAAGGTGGAGATTGTTGGGGATTTGGCTCGACCCAAGCCCATGAGATTAGTCCCACATGGGATATGGGAGTTCTAGGTGGAGACTAATAAGGTGTGGAATCTCCCTACATAGTACCGAAGCCTTTTCGATTAAAAACCCCACACATGTCTGGCCAAAGGTGGTGAAAGTGGGGACAATATCGGTGTTATCTAACGTCCGTAGGATCCATCAAATGGTATCAGAGTTTTAGGATGGATAGAAGATTCGAAGAGAGAAGTTTTGGATTTTCTGGATTGGCAGAAAATTTTGAAGACGAAGGATTTGGTTTCATCAAGTATGTGATGATTTGATGTTATAGCTTCCGAAGATGCAGGGTTTGATGTTATCAAGTAGGACTTGTTTTCATCAGTTCTGGATACAAAGCAAAAGTAAAGTGTACTTCTGAAGGAATGGGATAATATCAGGTGATTTGCATTCGATATAGTCAAGATATAGAACTTGTTGTTTTGGTGCTCTACATTGGAGATTTGGCATTGATTCTTATTGGAGCATAAACCCTATGCATGGCTTCAAGTCAGTTTATTTTTTCTCTATCGTACCATATTCTTGTGAACTGTTTGAAAGACCTTCGTAGATTGGTTTCAATTAATCGGTGTTTGCTTGGAAAGATACAAGAAGGAAAGAGTATCATAGTTGAGATACGAATATTGTTTCGTATGTTTGTGGAAGTAAAGATAGAATATTAGCATGTCAAAGTCACATTATTGTTCCGAACCAAGGGAAACAATAATTTGGTTATCAATCGTCATTCATTGGATCATGTTGCTGAGTTATCTTTAACCTGTAGTTGAAGAATTGCGAAAATGAATTCATACTTGTTCTGCCTTATTTGTTTGTTGCAATAAGGATTTGGGGAAACCTAGTATGTATCAGGTTTCGTTTTGGATGTGTTAAACGTTAGCCAGCGTTTGATATGTTCCAGAAGTGAAGAGTTTGATTTTCTGTCTGAGTATCTTAAGCGTGTGGCTACAAATAGTTGCAGGACATGGATCATTGGATGAGATGTGATATTGTTTGTGGTGGAGCTATAGATTCTTATTATTGTATAAGAAGCAATTTGTTAACACAGTTTTGTAGGGTTTGTTTGTGTGAGTTGAAGTTTGACATTGTGTCAGGTAGAACAATGTTTTGGAGTTTCTCTCGTACTGTTTCCGATGGAGAAGCTAGATAGTTTGTGATCTTTTGATTACTGTCGATGACGTTCAGTCGAAGAGTTATTTTTGGTTGTACACCATTTGAATTCAATCGGAGCTGGTTGAAGTGCAAGAACATTTGGAGAGATAGTTTGGTCTATTCGTGTTGCGGATACCTTCCTACTTTGGTGAAGACCCATCGTGAGGAATTAAAAAGGTATCGCTTGGGAACTTCAAGAGTTTAAAGAATAAAGATGCAGTACTACAAAATATGTTTGTTGGTGTGGCTATGGAAGCTAGCGCATACTATTTGGATAAAACATGGTGCATGAATTTGAAAACGGCTATGATTTCGGCGTGTTTTTCCCGTCAACCTTTTATTATGCTTTGACTATTTGATTTCCTGATGATCAGTGCGAGGATTTCTGTTGGAAAGAGCAACACTATAGCAATGATAATATTTGGGGGTTTGCTCGTCTGCTACAGTTATTGAAATTGATTTCAATAGTGACAGAGCCTGTAGAGATGAAGGTAAAGATTTCTATTGAGAAATTTGGTTTAGCAACGATTTAGTTTCCGTCAAGTTATTTTCTCTACATAGTTTGATAAGATAAACACAACAACGTCATGAATTGCTTGGAGCTTGAGGAAGTTACCGAAGGTTTCAGATTATGGCTGGGTGTGTGTGTGGGTGTTTGTGTGAAGGACGGTTTATCAGATTTTCGAAACGTTGGTGTACGTTTGGAGCAAGATTAGGAAATGGATATGCACAAGACAGAATGTGTGACATTATGCATTGTTACGAGGGTAATAGTGAATTCTTCGAAGATGGTCACAGTTCTATCCGATTTCGATTGTTTTGTGGTTTGACTGTCATGAAGTCGAAACTACATGCTTGCTTAAGAAATTGATAAAAGACTATCTTGACAATTATGCCTATAAAAGGGACATTGTTGTCAAAGTCCGTTGAGGTTGCTGAAGTGGTCTAGTAAAACGATTGGTGTATCAGTTATTGAAGTCTCTATGAAGCTGGACACGTGTTTGGTATGTATGCATTAGTTGAAGATATGATTAGCTTTTTTGAAGGAGTAAAACTCAATTGGGGAAATATGGTCGTAGAATCATGATCCAATCGTAGATAGGCTCGTACAACAAGATTCATAAGAGATGAGGTCAAGATTGGCACGAAGTGGCAATGATCCATGGATTGGTTGTATTTTGTGCGCAGTTAGAGTCATACTCAAAATGTTTTGGTACATACAAGATAGTTAGTTTCTTGGAAGCTAACATGGAGGTTGGCTTATTACAAACTAACGCAAAGTATCTCGTTAAATCGCTTTGGAGGACATGCTCATGGAAAGGATCAAGTGTGTGATTAGTTGTTTGAAGAAGCAATTGACTCGCCTGGAGTTTAGAGACGAAAATGAAGACTATGGTTCTGATAAGGTAATACTTAGGCAGACGCGTGGAGGCTATTATGGTAGTTTTATTTGTCGATCGATTAGTTATGGATGTCAACCCTAACGGATGTGGTGCCCAACTTGGAGTTAGTGGCTTATAAGAGCGTAACATTGACTCAGGTGGAGAAAGGAAAGCCAAGACAGAGCTATGTTCGTAGTATGGAGCAAGTTCGAAGGTGGCAAAGGCTCAAGGACGCATAATGACTATAACTAAGTTCGAAGGTGGCATATGGACAACGATCGTATATGATCTGATTGAGTTGGCATGCAATACACCTAGAATGATGTCAATCAATATGGAGTTGTGAACATAAAGGAGTAAGGTGTATTTTCTCAAGATGTTGCATAACGGGTTATCATATGATGATGGTTGGTGAAATGGTCATGATTTTTCGTCGTGGTGGAGATTTGTACAATCACCAGTAGGTTGGATTGTTAAGTCTGAGTTGGTGACGTTCAAGTTTGGTTTACTCTCTTCTGGTGGAGGTTCTACGGAACAATTTGGGTGAACAATATTTCGGTTTGATTCCTATTGAGGATATGTAGGCAACAAGTGATGGTGCAATCGATGTTCAAAAGATGGAGGGATAACAAGTTGATCGTCTCATGCATGAATGCATGATCCGAGGTGGATAATTGTAGGGAAACAGTGGTTTCCTAAATTGGGTCAACTTCCATATATAATATGGGTTGCCTAATGGACCATGGTTTCCTAGTATGAGTCAGTTTCCTAATCCAAGGAGGCCAAGACTTGGGAACCAAGTTTGTGACTCCTATATAAGGAGGTCTAGGCTAAGTGTTTTACTCATGGAATCCTCAGTGTAAATCTCGTAGAGATGTGAGAGATTAATCCCACCTATTGAGGTGGTTATGTGAGAGACCTAATGGAGGAAGGAGTACACCATTATGGTGCTTATGGGATACTTATCGATGTTGGAAGATATGTCGTTATGGAGTATTCATATGGAGATGTTGGTAAGACATCTTGTTGAGGAGAAGATCATCTTGGTGGTGCTGGATTAGATTATTGGTGTTGAGCTAAAGGCGTCCATGATAATCCATATCAGGGTGTGCAGAGAAGGTCATCTCGTTGTGGTAAATAATGTGGTAAACGTTATCTCGTATGGGTGAAGACGCTACTTTGGATCTTATAGAGTGCTTGTGAGAGTTCTTCTGTTCGGTCACGTTATGGTGAGTCGATGGGTTGATTAGTCAATCAGTTATGTAATTCTCAGTGGTGATTCTATAATGAATAAAGAGGTCGTAACCGTTTGGTGGATGTAGACAATATTACACACTTGTGTATATTGTTGAACCACCTTAAATTCGTGAGCACTTTTGTTGCTTAGTTTATGGCTTGCATTTATGTGGTTCTCTTTCTCTTCTTCTTATCCTAGATCATAGTAAGGCTCATGGAGCAATCCGAGAGATCAAGTGTTTCTTGTTAGCTAATATGTTTCCGCAAGATTAGCACGTAGATGGCTCTGAACCCCAACAAATAATTGTGCCTTATATTGAGAGCCTAGTGTCACTTAGCTCCTAAAAGCTGCTTATATATAGGAATCAGATCGTCGAAATCAGGCTCCTTCGATAAAAAGCTTTGGCCAACTATAGTGTTTGCCCACAAGGGAAATATTCGCCCTCCTACTTGTCTGTAAGTAGTGCTCGAAATAAAATTTGAGGGAGCCAACATCCCCCACTGGCCAACTGGTTTCCCAAATAAGCTCTTACAAATTCTGCTTTCCTATTCGACAATTTCCTATTCCCAACCACGAGCAAAACCCTCACGTATATAAGTAACGGCACAAGCCACAGTAAACCTCAATTACCTCAAAGCAACCTCCCCCTCTAGAAGTGATAAAGGAAGAGTCATTCATCATGCCAAGTCTGCCAGAAGAAATCATTTTCGATATTATTTCGTTCTTACCGGTGAAATCCATCTTAAGATTCAGGTGTGTATGCAAAAACTGGTGTTATAAGTTATTCAGAGACCCTAAGTTTTTTAAACTGCATCTCGATCATGCCACTGGAAACAATAAGTTTTTTTTCGCTTTTAACAAAGACCGTATCACCCCATGTACTCAGTTAATTTGTGCTTGTCATCATCGGCACAGCATAATGAGTCTGTTGTTGGGATAGATTCACCATTCTCATTAGAATATATTTGTTCTAATACTTACGGCTCTTGTAACGGTTTAATTTTGATGCACAATCCATGGAAATACCCCGGGTGTTATCATATGGAACCCATCTACAAAAGAAATTAAGGAAATACCAAAACCAGTACCACTAACTGTATCGGTTATGGTGCTAAGCCTGTGAGTATCAATGGAGTTCTTTACTGGATTGGATCTTAACCCGGCGATAGAGTAGTTATATTTTCTTTTGATATGGCAAAAAAACACTTTTTATGAAGTCCCAGTCAATCCAGAACTACAAGAATAACCTGGCTATGATGTCCGATGCTTTGTCAACGGATCATATAGATCAGTATCCAGTGGGGAATATAGTTTTTTTGGCATTTTTCGTGGATATCTTTCTGTAGTTCTACAATGTGGTGAACTTGATTCCGCAAGCAACAACGATACTGATATTTCGATATGGGTAATGAAGGAATACGGAGTGAAAGAATCTTGGAGTAAAAAGTTCACCATTACCAAACAAACACTGGAAAGATCCATTCAAGTTGAAAGTTCTGAATATTTCCATGAATGGTGTGGTTTTATTTTTGAAAGATAAGACCTCACTTGTTCTGTATGAGCCAAAGAGTGAAACAACTATAGAGTTATGAATATCAGTGGTCTCTCGGAAGATTGGACTCATGTAGAGACGTATGTCGAGAGCCTTACTTCACTCAATTCGGGCACCTATTTGCATCTACAGTATTGAATAACAAATCTTAATTAGTTTTCTGGTCTCGTCCTCCTGTGCTACACGAACCTGAAGCTATTCTTATTTATGGCTATTTTTCAGGTGACTGGTTGTGGTCGTGGTGCCACCTAGAGGGGGTTAAAGTCTTGTTTCTTGGGTTTTTTTGGTTTCGTTTCATTGTCCTGTTTTTTTTATGGTCAAGCATTTGCAATTAATCCTTTTAATTATGGCAATGTTCTTGTTTTGCACAAAGTTACTTACAAAGTTCGGATTCATGAAAAACTCTATATATGCAGCACAAAGCTACTAACAATATTCAAACATATGCCATTATCCAATATTGATCGGGATGTATTTTATGGTGTACAGTCTTTATTTGAAAGCAACTCCATGCAGTGTCGGAAATATCAAAGCTGTGCAGAAACGGGATATTTTCAGTTCTTGCTTAATATAAGTCACTGTTGGTGATTGAAAATCTTTATTCATTTCAGAATCAGTTAATGGTGGATTCAGTGCCTGCGATTTTGATTAATAGCTATGGTCACTTGCTTTGACCTTGTCATCTTTTATAGAAGAGTTTAATCAGAGATGATTGTTATTCGTCAATCGAAGAAGAAAATTGAGAGAGGGAAAAAACGGAAATGTAGTCTGATTCAGGTTGTTGTTTTGTTTTTAGTTTTGAGCTAGATTTATGTTAGTGGGCTATGTTATCAAAGGCGCCCTGGGCGCTCACCTAGGCGCGCCAAAAAAAGGTGCCAAGACACGCCAAACTTCTTTTTTTCTGCGAGGAGATGGGCTTGGCGCCTCGCCCAGCCCCTAATACTTTGCAGTTTGCATTCCTCAAACCAAAATAATGCAGCCCCAATAACAGGATTCTTAAAGATTCTTGATTATGAAATTGATATATACCTCCTTCATAACATACTCTTTCCTTTACATTAAATTACTCTCAGTAAGTCGCCCCAGCTGTTTACATCCCAACCACCCATTACAACAAAGATTAACTAATTAACTATAGTAACCATAATTAATACTACAAATTAGTATCGACTAACATGGAACCTGATAAGGGCACAGACCTCCCATAAGACAGGTACATTATCCCATCTCTTTCAGAACATCCTTGTCCTCGAGGATGAGGGAGAAACAGAAGTCAGGTGTCAAAGAGAACGCCAAGCTCAGCAATCAAAGTACCATGCTAACAGACCTGACCAAAATCTTTTTTTTCCTGACACCAGGAATGTAGTCAGTCAAAATAGTTGCAACAGTTGCTGCATATGAGAACTGAATGTTAAGGCCAATAGACCCGTCTTTGTGTCCCACCCTTGTCACAAGGCATCCAGTCCCTTCATTGGTTGGTGCCAGAAACCTCATAAAGAATACTGTCTCTCCTCCCATGACAGGAGCTAGTTAACCCCATAAGAAAGAACACTACGAAAGGAGATTTCATTTTCTACACTTCGCAAGTCATATGATGACTGCGTACAAGAGCTGTTTTAACTGAAGCGTAAACAATCTGAATTTCTACCACTCTTTCATTGAACTTGAGCTTGTTAAAACTAACTTCCTCTCGAACAATAAAGGCTTTTATTTCTATAGGGCACAGGAGTAAGCAACGGACAGTCCACAGTAAACCTGTAACTAAAGATTTCTAATATCTTATAAGAATTGTGAGACTCACCATAAGAGAAAAATCATGGAACTGCATAAAATCACCATCTGAATTCGAGACTTGAAGCCATTGGGTAGACAATCGATAAAAACAAACATCACCATCAGGCCATAGCTGCAACAACTAATGAACAGAAGCATGAAGATACACGTGAAGGAACCCATGAGAGTTCACAGTTGAAATGTAAATGTTGAATGGAAGTGGCTTTCAGCATTGAGCCCCGAGATTGAAAACCCAACAGTGAAAATAACACAGAAAATTCTTTCTTTGCATTCCACTTCCACACAAGGATCACCAGTGCTACCACCTTAAAGAAATCCGCCTGCCATATCCACAACCAACACCACAGCATACACGGCGTGCACCATATCCACCACCGCCAACAGAACATTTTTGCTCAACATCTCTGTGAAAGCACGGGAAATCACAAATGAAAAGTGTGGATTTGAAGAAACATACAAAGAAAGGGTTTCTACTGAGTAACCAGAAAAATAACTAAATTGCAAAACACCTACTTTAGGATGGTACTAAAAGCTACCGGCATTGGATTTGCAAATCAATCAAATTTGGTCATGTTACATTAAACTAAAAATCTGTCTGCTAAAAAACTACAAAATTCTGCCATCGTAGACGCTTAATCCCATGAACAACGAAAGCAATACAAAACCATCATAAACCTATTAATATCTTTCTATTCATCTTCTTTGATCTTAACTGCTAGATTAATAACCTTAAAAAGATTAGAGCAAGTACAAGATGTAATGAATTTACCTCCATTTTTGTCAATCAGGCTTCTTAGCATAAGTACCCGAGTTTAGCGAAACCAGGCTCTCGACATAACTCTCAGGATGAGCCATCATCATAGTAATACCACGGTGTCCAATTGTGTTTTCTTGGAAAAAACTACTCACCTGTCCAACTCTATCGTTCTTCGGGTCACATAAAACAAAACCGTCACAGGCATACATCAGAATCTCACCATTTTCAAGTGACAGCATCGGCGTATAAAGAAAAAGATATCTGGAAACTGTTTCCTGAGTGGTGGTGAATAGTTTTGTCCAAGATTCTCTCACTCCATACTCCTGCATTACCCATACTTCAGCTCTGACCATCTTCTCATCGATTAATACTAAACTAAGACACTCATCCAAAACTCCTACCTGCTTGAACGATTTCGAGTTGCCATCTTTTGGATGCACTATACATGGCAATGCCACATCCATGAGTTTCTCATTACTAACATCAAAAGACACTATACAATCAGAGTTAACCTGACTGAACATACTGCCTATCCAGTGAAGAGCTCCATTAAGAAAAACACCACGAAGGGCTATCTCATGTGGGTACATGTAAGCGAAGGTAAGAACAGTTTTTGACAAATGCAATCCAAATGTATATACCTCGACTTTACAGCAATCAGATTTTTCATAATCCCCAATTCTTACCATCTTATAATCTCCGGTTTTGGCATCAAAACCAAACCCAGCTCTAGAAACTTGCTTGGGGTTGATATGAAAATCACAATGTTGTATTTCCCTATATTCCCGGGTTGTCGGGTTCCAAATACAAATACTAGTGTTTGTATCCATTAGAATACCAAAGCAAATGAGACCATTACAAGCACCCAAAATCCTAATTTCCATACCTTCCTTGTATTCAAATGGGTAATCAATCAGAACAACTTTTTCAGCTATATAGTCACATGATAAATCTGGTGATGATGATATTGAAGCATGATCAATTGAGTACAGCAGAGGCTTACCAGTAACAGATTCCTTATCAGTGAACATCAACTTATGATTCTTCTTATTCTGGATACTTAGATGAAGATGATCATTGATAAATCTAGGGCAAGAAATTAGATTAAGCCAGAGTTTACAAACACACTTACAAGTTAATACTGATTTTGCTGGTAATTTTACAAGGATTTCAGATTGAATCTCCTCCGGAAGACTTGAGAATGCGGCGGCGGCGGCGGCTACCATCTCCTTCTTCTTCAGGGAAATTTTCTAGGGATTTTAATTTTGAAAAGAGGGAAGATTTGATCGCATTTCAATTTGTTCTCTTCTCGGATGTAGTAGTGAATCAATACATTTTGTAGGCGATTGTAGGCAACGATGTTAAACTTTGGCCCATGGGCCTCAAAGTCATAGCTCTCTTTTTATTTTGGGGAAATTAGGGGAGACCCAAAAAAAATAATATTTTCGTTTTCAGACCCACAATTAATTTTGTATACCGTGACACCCATAATTATATGAAATTATTATATGAATCAACACATAACTGATTATGCATACTATCTTTTCAGGCATAACTCATTATGCATACTATTTTTTTCAGGGGTATAATTGGCAGCGCAACTTGGACATAACATATCTAAAAATCCTCGCCTTAGAATTTTACAAATTTTATATCGTTGGAAATCTTTTTAAAAGAGATACGCAGCGAGTACAAACAAGAATATCAAATTTATGTTTTTAATGAAAAAATCGGAGGTGATCCTCAATTTAGAGAAATTTTTTGAAAACTTGATACTTAACCATTGTGCAGTCACCAAAAACGATGCATAACACATTCTGCAGACGCATAACGAATTATGCAACCATTTTTTCGACTGCATAACAAGTTATGTAACTGCATAACAAAGTTATGCATCTATAACAAGTTATGTAACCATTGTTTTGGTTGATTTTAGCCGTACATATAAAAAATTGATGCATCATGCAGTATGCATCCATATTTACGGATGCATATCAGGTTATGCATCTATTTTCTCGATGCATAATGCATTATGTAGCCATATTTTCGGACGCATAACAGGTTATGCAGGTTTTCTGGACTGCATAACAAGTTATGCAACAAATTTTATAGATGCATAAAAGGTTATGCATCCATTTTCACGAATGCATAACATGTTATGCAGACAGTTTCTCGACTGAATGACATGTTATGCAGTCATAACCACATCATCATCTTCTTTCATGTTTCATTAACTCCCACGCAAACCATTATCTTTCAGTTATTCGGGGGCTCTTGGTCAAAATCATGTATTTACACCATCATCTTCTTTCATGTATTTACACCATCATCTGCAATTAAACCTGCATAACAGGTTATGCAGGTTTTTGGACTGCATAACAAGTTATTCAACAAATTTTGTAGATGCATAACAGGTTATGCATCCATTTTCACAAATGCATAACATGTTATGTAGACAGTTTCTCGACTGAATGACATGTTATGCAGTCATAACCACATCATCATCTTCTTTCATGTTTCATTAACTCCCACGCAAACCATTATCTTTCAGTTATTCGGGGGCTCTTGGTCAAAATCATGTATTTACACCATCATCTTCTTTCATGTATTTACACCATCATCTGCAATTAAACCTTCTTCACAACTCATCCATACAATCTATAGCTAACAACATAGACATTTTGTTGTAGCACTCATATCATCACATTCCTCCACTTCTCAATTGAACCCAGTTTTAATCCACATCCAAAAATCCTCCGCAAATTTGTATTGTTGCTGTTTTTGTAGACCACTGCTGCCTGCAATCACCCATCGAGTCTCTACAGCTTCATTGCATCTTCGACTTGGTCTCTGAAGCACAGAAATGCCTAAGTCTCTCTTAGTTGCTCGCTCCAGTCTCCATCAGCAATGTAGTAGAGAAGGACAGACACCATCTTTTTCAACTCCCCGTGTTCACAACGTCTAAAGATCTGTCTAGCACAACCACCAGTGGCTTTGAAGCTCGAGTCTTCTCCATTTGTGTCTGTAATTCTGCCCGACAAGTCGACAACCATTGTTTAATCAAGAAAAAAATGGGTAAGAACCCATCTCCACGGAATCGATTCAATTAACCAAAGACCCCCAATTTCAGTTCAAAACCAAAATTCCCCAGAATCCCATTTTAGTTTCTGCCAGGTACTGTTGATTTTTCAAATACAAACCTCCAATTTCAGGCCACAGCAAAACCCCAGTTGACAGCAACAGTGGCATCTATTTCAGCTGGTTTTCTGGCATAACCAAAACTCCACCAAACTCTGTCTATATCCAGAGAACACTCGACGGAAATCAACACCAATTTGACCTGCAAACACCACCATTACCTTCATAACTTCCCTCTCAATCGAGCACCACACTGAACCCCAACAGATCCATTTCATTTATCCAACAACTCCATATAAAACCCGTTTCAGTTAACTTCAAAAATCCCCAAAATTTGTTGCTTAAACTTCTCGTATATAGCCATGAATCAATGGAAGAAACCCTAAGTCAAATCATCGAACAACACCAGTTCTTCAATCAACATACCCCAAATTATACCACCTATAATCAATCCACAAGCAATCACACCCAAATTCAATCGTTGTTGTTGAGATAATTGAAGCAATTGGCTTGAAATTCAACCCCCAAACACCACAGATTCATTCTCGTCATCGCTGCTTCAATCAATCCTTGATGTGTCCATTTCGGTTCAACTGCAGAAGCTCAAAATGATGCTCAGATCCCCTTTCAACCCCCAAATATGAAGATGTTGAGATTTACCCGTGAATTGAAGCTCCAATGAAGAACTGAGACGAAAACAGTAGGGAGATACGAATCGGAGAAGAAGAAGAAGAAAAAAGACTGAAACATAATTTCAGAAATTATGGGTTTGGGAGATATTTTGTCGTAGAAAATGGGTGCGCGCCTGTGTTTTTTTTAGCATGGGTTTCACAGTGGGAAGAATCTGTAAAATGGGTCTGTCTGTAGTTTTCACTTTTATTTTTTATTTTTCCAGTTAATGACCATGTGTTCTATCAATTAGTTTTTTTTTCTTCTCTTTTTGATGGGTGTGTTCTATCAATTAGTTATAAGCTAAGTGAATTAATTGTTAATTTTGGATCAAAATACTAAGTTAAATAAATGATTTGAGTTAGTGTTAGTTTTAAAATTAGAATTATCCAGAGAAGTAGATATAATAGAAAGTTTTTGAAAACTTGGGTTTTTAAATTCTTGAATCCTGATTCGAGTGATGGGAGTGACAACTCTGAAGAATTTGAACCTTCATCTCGTAGATTAAACCAAGTATTTGTTAGTCTTTGTAACGACTCATCATCTAGTGATTTCTTAGATGGTAAAAGCATTCTTTCCCGCAATCAATCTCAATCTCAACGTGTATGCATTAGGTCTTGGAGATCCCAAAGGGATTCCCACTCCAGAAAACCTAAAGGTGGCCTTTCTGCTCATGTTCCTCTGTTATTCCGGGGAAGCCTAGCGGGAAGAGATCACAGACGGACAACGGTTGTCTGTTTTGAGAAAAGTGAAAAACGGATAATGAGTGATCGTTTTTTGAGCATAAAATGGTTTACCTTAAACCAAGTCCAATGGGAAAAAATAAATTTGATAATATGCCTGTCCAGGTGGATGGACAAACTGAGTTTTGGGTAGTGGGGAGAGGGTTTATCGAATCCAAATAAGTCGGTCGGCTCAGTTAGAGACGACTGGCTCTCATTGGGCCGAGGCTTGGTGCCTAGTGAATTGAGGCTCGGAGCACATTGATCCGATCGTTTCCAATTGAGACGACAATGGACAGATTTTCAAACGTCTATTTTTCCCTATAAATATCCAACCCATTTAAACATACAACTCAAACTAAAATTCAATCTTTTCTTGAATTTTTTCCATTAAGGCAATTTCTCTTTTCTGTGAAGCAAAACTTGAGGCTGCTGTCAATAAAATCTGTGGAAATTTCAAAAACTAAATAAATGAAAATGGTAAAAAGGAAAGATATGTGCAAGTCTTAGAATTTAATCCAGCAAATGTTTCGTTAAAAAGCAAAGAAAATCTCCATTTTTGAAAGTTAACAACCGAAAATTAACAAAGGAGAAACTATTCAAGAGCGTGTTGAATGGAGTTACGTCAGATGAAGAAAATCAGGAGGCCAAAGATTGTGATAGATTTTTATTGATGTACTTAATTGAGTTATTATTATTGTCTAAGTTTATGACTTGTAAAAGAAGTGGCAGTAATATTAAATAATGAAAATATCGCTTAAGTTTTATATCAAGCGATTGGATTTATATTTAGACTCACATATATAATAATTAATTTCATAATGACAACAATATCATCAAACTACATCAAATCCAACGATATTATCTCTATAGAGTTCATAGTATTCAAAATGCTTAAACTTTGTTATGTTTTCTTCTATAAACTTGATTTGAGCGATGGTTTTATGAAAAACTTAAACAACAAGTTACTTAAGATATTTAATGATGCAGTTTCTCAATGAGGACAAATGTTTTAAGATTGTTAGAGTACTGCTCGGTTGAACTCGCAAGCGTTGCTATCTCAAGCTTGTTTGTCAAGTTTAGTTGTCAAAACTATAAATCTTGATTTCTAGTCTACTTATAGCTAAGTCTCCGATTATGACAGAAAGTGTAGTTGAGCATTAGACTTCACGGCGTTCATCGATTGAATACGGAGAACTACTAAGAGGAGCTTGTGGAACTTCATCAACAAAAGGTATGTGAAGACTTGAACTCATCTATCACTCAAAAGTCTATCTACTCTATCTCCTATTTGAGACAAAAGTCGTATAGCTATATAAACTTCAATTATACACATTTGATATTTCGAGCTGAGTTTAACTCGCTTACATATTTTTCGAAATATGTGTTGGTAAGTTTTCCCTTCAACCAAGTTCATCTTATATTCTTGACGAAAGTCAAAAGATGATCATGTGAAAATCGCCTTGTAACATCTTACATGATTTGTGTGAGACGGTCATTTGACGTAGACTCAGAATGTTTCGTATTGATCATTCGATCACTTGAAAATTGCTTTGAAGCTAATAGTTTGAGTGAAACAGCTATTGTCGACTTCCGAGAATGTTTCAATGATTGAAATGGAGGTTAGAACACTTAACCATGATTGGACAAAGCATAGTATGTGTACTTGCATATATGTAATCCAAGTCCGGGAACCATAGTATGCATACCGGTATGTGTACTGGCTGGTTTAGTGAAAGTCCGGAAACCTTGTACGCATACCGGTACGCGTACCAACATGAGATTCAGGTCCAGAAATTTCTTCTGAGTTTGGAAGGTATGCGTATCGCATACTGGCGAACCCAAACTAAGTCCGGCTACTTAGGTATGCGTACCCGTTTGCATACTTGAGTAGGTTATGTTCTAAAATCGGTTTGTTCATGAACTAATACATTTATATAATACTTCCTATCAAGCTATCATTGTCGGTTATTCAAGAATACATGACAACGGCCATGAATAGTGCAGCAAGCACCTCAAAAATGGTACTTGGTTAATATCAATCCTCTCCCCTTTCCAAAATCTTAGAAATATCAAGTAAACATATACATGGAGGGTTACTTGGTTGAAGGTGCATATGCGGACTATGCGCCAAGTAAGCTTCATAGCTTAGACGGAAAGGCATAAGTGATGCTTAGGCCTAATTTATAGTTGCGTAGCCTTTCCAATAAGGTATATGATGCTTTGTGAATTTTAACGAAACAGCCTATGCGGACTAGGTCGTTACTATTATTGCTTGGCTTTAGTTTTTGTCTCTTTGAGGATAATCTACGGTCAGTGCTTGATCCCTTTAAAGCAGCGAAGGGTATGTAGGAAGCCGCAATGAGTTACAACAATTGCCAATCCAGTACTTTGTCGCTCATATCATCTAACTACGAGATGATTGCGACATATTGGCCTATAATATCATCTGGCTCGGTATTGTGATGCAAGAGGTGATTCTGGCCACACTTAATGAGGCAAGTCGTATGTCATTTACTGGATTCTCATAGTTCCTATCAAGCTACACGGAGGTGGCATATGCGAATTGGGCATGGGCAAGAAAGTAAGCTACATCAATATGCAAGATAGCGAAGCTTGCATAAGTCTAAGAAAACTACTACATGAGCCTGATTGATGCACTCTTGGAATGAGAAAGACAAGTGCATGATTTCAGCAATTCCAAAGTTAACTAAAGAGGAGGAACTAGGCCATTATGTCCTATGCGCAAGTTCAAGGCATGTTCTATGCCTAGAAAGGACTTGAGATCCAGTCATGCATAAAATAATGCATCACCACTAGCCTTAATGGCTTCAAACCCTTCGTAGAAGAAAGGAAAGTTGTAACAATATTGTGGGAGATAAACTATCTGCATCATGATCCACGAGCATGCTTGCCAGGAAAAATGGACGTGCATTTGCCTAGTGTTAACGCCTGGGTTGTAGCATCAAAGTGGCACATCGGGGGAGTTATGGCCTACATGTCCTGGCACGCTAGGCGTAATTTTCTGGTCCGTCACAACACCATATGCGTAATTTTTCATTCTGTCATAATTTATTACGACATCTCAAATTAACCAGATTCTCTGGAACTAGCTGGGAGGTATTTTTTAGTTTCTTAAACCTTTTTTTTTTATTATTATCCATTAATTAAAGATTGTTGTTTATTTTCTTATGGTGGAAATTTAGTTCATGAGAAATAAGATATTCACTTTGATGGTGAAGTTCATGATAACAAGAATATCAAAAACAAGATTATGTGAACTACTCGTAACTGTGAAATCGAACGGATAAGGGATATGTGTAGCTCTGACTATGAGTGTAATATTCTGCAAAATTTTAATATCACGTACAGGAAAATTAAGTTCACGAGGGTGAATGTCACGTTTTTTCATCTACTTGAAGATGGTGAAACTCTCATTTCCCGTGGTGTCGCATCAAGAGGGAATCCCAGGATTATTTGGGTATTGTTTTTTATTCTGAAACCGTATTGGTGAGTTAATTTTTAATAAGTTTGATGTCCTAGATAGGAGTTGCGACTAATTATACTTTTGAGTTTATGGCTAGCATTAGTGATATGGAATAACAAGATTTCGTGAGCTACTCATAACTGTCAAATCAGACGAAAATGGGTTGCGTGAGACTCTGACGTCGAGTGTAATATTATGCAACATTATAATCTAAAGTGCAGCTAAATTAAGCTCATGAGGGTGATTTGTACTTTTTTTTTATCTTCCTAAGGATGATGAAACTCTCATATGTTGTGATGGTGCATCAAGGAAAAGTACAGCTTTATCTAGGTGTGATTTTTTGGTCAGAAACCAAAAATTGATCAAGGAGAAGAGGAGAAGCAAAGCGGGATGGAAAGAGGAGCTATAAATCTATTTTATTGCAGATCTATGCTTCAGTTTTTTATCCCGACCAGTGTTGTTCATCTGTTTAACCTCCGCGCTACCAGGCGCGAACAATATATCCGTTTCTTATCCGGATGTGAGTTATATGTTCGCCCCACAACAGACGTTCGCTTGATCCACGCCTCATGACAGGTGTTGGTTATATGTACGCCCATTTCAGACGAGCATTATATCCACGCTCCACGGCAAACGAACGTTATATCCACGCTCGACCAAATATACTCTGCTAACGTAGCGTGGCACCACGAACTAAACCCAAAAATTGGTATTTCTTTTGGTCTTTAGTCTTTGGTTTTGATCGCGCCACTGCAGTTGCTCTTAGTAGGTACAAGTACCGGATTCTGGGGAAACCCGGACCATACCAGCCCATGCGCAGCCTACATGGATTGTGCACCACTCTGTTTAAAGAGAAGAGATGCTGAGTGATTATGTTTGCAGTAGTACTGGAAATAGAAGTGATATTTGTAAAGACAAAGTCATATCTAATTTTCCAGATAAACCAACATATAGCGGCAAAGATGATATTCCAACCTGCCAGAAGAGCATTTGGTTTGAACCATTTACTAAAACAATCATGAAAAAAAAGGAGCTTCCAAACATATGATGTTGAATGCTAAAAATCTTGATCCATACTGTTGAGACAGTAGGACAAAACATCAACACATAACTAATGTCCTCCTGAGTAAACTTGCAGACTTTACAAATAAGATCAACATGGTTAATTTAGCAGAACATGTTCTCTTTTATTTTTAAAGCAACAAAATAGGGTCATCCGATAATCTCGGATGTGAAAGAATTGAAATTGGGTTCTGTTTAATAAAGATCGGAAAGAAAAGGTGAAAACTACTGCCACACTCATTTTTAAGATTTTGTCCATTGTGAAACCCACGTGCGGAGAAGTTCATGGACTCACCCATATTTGGTGAAAAATTCTTGTGAAACCATTATTTTCTAAAATCATGTTCTCTCCCGAGATTTCTTTTTTTCTTCATGGAGAGCGAGGAAAGAATTTGGGATTTCTTCACAAATATGGAGACTTCTTTTTTCGTCTCGCCTCTTTCTCTCTGAGCTGCTCACAATGTTTCTTCTTCGCGGAATTTACTGAATTTTCGGCTTCAAATCAGTGTATTCTGAGCTAAAATCACACACGGGTATGTAGATTTTCCTTTGAATCATTCAAATTTTGTAATTAGAAGTTTCAATTCAATTTGACGGAAGAAAAACCCCAATTGTTTCCCTAATTTTGATTTTATAATTTCTTCTCCTTATTCAACTCCAAAGAAACGCCTAAAATCGAAACATACAAAACCCAATTCTCCTTCGATTCCATTACTGAAGGAGCCATCACCAGGATTTTTTTCCTACAAAACAAGAAATCATAAATTTACTTGGAGTCATAACTATTTCAATCACAGTTGTTGTGACCTGTAATTACATTGCCACCAATTTCAAAGACCAATCAAAGGGTTGTTTTGCAATTAATTCACCTTTATCTGGTGCTAGAGATGGGAAATTATCTATACTTGCTGGTGGAGATTCTGATGTTGTAAAATGGTTATCACCAGTTTATGAGGTTTTGGGGAGAGTTACTTATGTTGGAGAATCTGGGTGTGGACGGAGTTGTAAAATTGTTAATCAAATTACTGTTGGTGCTAATTTTCTTGGATTGAGTGAAGGGTTAGTATTTGCAGAGAAAGCAGGACTTGATATGAATAAGTTTGTGGAATCAATTAGAGGTGGAGCTGCTGGGTCAATGGTAATGGAATTATTTGGGAAGAGAATGATTGAAAGAGATTTTAGAGCAGGTGGGTTTGCGACATATATGGTTAATGATTTGGGAATGGGTGTCAATGGTGGAGAAGAGAAAGATGCAGTGTTTTACGTGGTGCTGCATTGTCAAAGCAATTGTTTTCAAGTATGGTTGCTAATGGTGATGGTAATATGGGAATTCAAGGTCTTATCACTATCATTGAGAGGATTAATGGTAAATCAGTTTAATCTCTTCTAGTCATACTTTTGGTGATTTTATGTAAACCTGAATAGTATTTATTCGTTGAAATGTTTCTTCGTTTTGATTTTGTTAATTCGTATCGTCCAAGTAGAAATGTTTATTCCACTAGTGTAAAATTTTCATTGTGAAAAGCCCCTACATCCCCAACAGTACCACCATTGCAATTTCTCCACCCACTCTCACTTTGCTTTTCTTACTAGTTTTTTTCTATGCTACTAGTAACTTTTGGCTGGTTTCGTACGGATTGTTGTCGTCAACAACAATGAACTGAAATTGGGTGTTTATGCTATTTTGGTTTGTATGAGAGATATTGCAATAGGAAAGATGATGATGATGTTGTTATGACTGCATAACCTGTCATGCAGTCGAGAAAATGTCTGCGTAACATGTTATGCAGTCGTGAAAATGAACGCATAACCTATTATGCATCTACAAAATTTGTTGCATAACTTGTTATGTGGTCCAAAAAACGGTTGCATAACATGTTATGCATCAACTTTTTTTGTCACTATTAAAACCAACAAAAACAAAGACTGCATAACTTGTCATGCACCTACGATAATATCTGTATTACATGTTATGCAGTCACGAAAATAAATGCATAACCTGTTATGCATCCAAAAGATATGGCTGCATAATGCATAATACATAGGGTAAATTGTTGCACCATCTTTTATGCTTCGAGAAAATAGATGCATAATGCATTATGCATCAATTTTTTTATGTACGCACTAATATAATGGCTACATAACTTGTTATAGATGCATAACTTTGTTATGCAGATGCATAATTTGTTATGCAGTGGAGAAAATGGTTTCATAATTCGTTATGCGTCTGCATAATGCGTTATGCACCTTTTCTAGTGGTTGTATAATGGTTATGTATCAAGTTTTCGAAAATTTTGCCTAAAATGATGATCACCTCCGATTTTTTCGTGAAAAACAAAAATTTGATACTCTTGTTTGTACTCATTGCGTAGCTCTCTTTAAAAGATTTCCACCGATATAAAATTTGTAAAATTCTAAAGCGCGGATTTTTAGATATGTTATGTCCAAGTTACGTTGCCAATTATACCCCTAAAAAATTAGGATGCATAACGAATTATGCCTAAAAAAAGAGCGTGTATAACGAGATATATATTGATTCTTAATAATTTCGGATAATTTTGGATGTCACGGAAATAATTATGGGTGTCACGGTACCTAAAATTAATTGTGGGCCTGACAATGAGAATATTATTTTTTTGGGCTGCCCCTACGTCTTAAAAGGAATGATTAAGTTGGGCTTTTTGTTAAGGGGTACAAATAAGGCCTGGACTTTTTTTGGGCTTGGGAAACTAAATTATGTAATGGAGACGATTTTAGGGATCAAGGGTCTTAAGTGCACACACCCTTGCTCTATGCTCCCTCCACCGCTGCCGTGAAGGCGTAAAGTCTTTTGTAAATGAATAAATGGTAATTGGAAGCCCCTTGACAGCCGTTACATCAAATCTTAGAAGGCAACCGGAATCCACTGTACAATTAATGGTAAAAACTTAGTGTCAAACTGTCGATCTGGTTTTTACCGTGTACTGATCCTGGGTAAGTAAACTCCACTGTCTGTCAAGTAGGCCTAGGTAGATACGCGAAAAAGCCCATCAATCAACAAACAAAAGTCCACTAATTAATCATCCATTACCTGTCTACTCAAATCCCACGGGGAGTCACCAACTCTGACCTGTCAATCCACACACCCTCTTTTGGCGGGAAACAAAAAGATATTTCCGTTCACGTAATCACCCAAACCCGGTCCCACCATCTCACTCCTGGACCCCACCATCCTCAAATGCAAAGAGTCATGCATCCCAAATTCACGCTAAACCCAAATTCACACACCCACCTCCTTAAAATAAGATTCAACGCTTTTAAACACCACCACGTGTACTTTCCAAAAAATCACCACCGTCTATGCCAGGTATGTCGGTCAGAAATCACGGGCAGGTCAGATAAATACGGATCAGCCGTTAAGATTATATCGTACGGTCGTCCATGAAACCTCATCCTAGACGGGCAGGTCACGGGCAGATCTCAATTCCTTTAAGAAGTGGTTCTCCCCCTCTCTTCAATCCTCGTCTTCTAGAGAGAGAAATCCTTTCCGTCTTCTTCATTCTTTTCCGTTTAGGGTTCAGTTCCCGGTCTCTCTGGTTCAGATTCCGACCAAATCGCCGGTCATCTTCAACTATTCCGATCATAATCTCAGATGATTCTTCTTTTCTTGTCTTCATTACGCCTTCATCATTAAAACCCCTCCGTCATCCTAGGTCTGTTTGTTGTTAGGTTTGATGCATGGCTTCAGCTCTTCTAGCAAGTAGGAATGAACCACACTGGGGAGAAGGAACTGTTTATATGAGGAAAAACCCTAATTTCACTTCTTTTTCTTCTTCTTCTGCAAACCCTAATAAAAAACAGATCTATGATGATCTTCATCTATCCACACCAACGGCACAGCAGAATCACCATGGAGGGAGGTATCAATATCAACAGCAGCAGCAGAACAGTAATAATTTCCATTCTCCTGATGCTCCTCCGCCATCGATTTCGAATGATTCATCAAATCGGAACCCTAATTTTGGAAAGGAGTTGAATAATAGAAGAGGTGGTGGTGGTGGTGGCGGCGGATTTGGAGAGACTACGAAGAATGGGTATGTTAAATTCAATATATCAGAGTATTCTAAGAAAGAACTTAAAGATCTGAAGAGAAGGTTTGTTTCTGAGCTTCATCAAGTTAGGGAATTAAGTAGTCAGATTGAATCACGGCAAATTTCAAGATCTTCTGGTGGTGCCGGTGGGTTTTCTTCCGGTGGTCCTAGTGTTTCTGGTTCTCCTCCAAATTGCAGTTTGCCGCCGGCCAAGAAAGGAGGTGGTGGTGGTGGTCTGAAACGGCCTTATCCATTTGTTGAAGCCAAACGAGGACCTGGAGAAGCAAGGCTGATTGGGACTATGAAGAAGAAATGTACTACAATTTTGAAGAAATTGCTGACAGATAAATACGGGATGCATGTCTTTAATGTACCAGTTGATCCAATTAAATTGATGCTTCATGATTACAAGACGATTATTAAAATCCCAATGGATCTTGGTACTGTGAAAGGGAAGCTTGAGAAAGGTGTATACAGAACACCATTAGAATTTGCTGCAGATGTTAGGTTAACATTTGAAAATGCATTACTGTATAACCCTATAGGTCATGAAGTTCATAATTTAGCTGCACGACTTCTTAAAACATTCAATGAGGTTTTCGATCCTGCGTATCAGAAATTCGAGAGTGATTTGAAGAAGTTGGAGAATGAGAATGGTGGGAGTAGAAGTAGCAGCATTGTTGTTCCGATTGGGATTTCTGATGATGAACGAGAACAACGAACGGGTTTTGTTCGACAGAGGGTTTTAGCATCATCCACTCCAGATAGAATGAGGACTGTGACACCTGATAGAATTGTGCATAAACCACCACCATTCAGAGGAAATTTAAATCAGCAGTCATCGAAGCAGCTTTTACTTCCACCTCGATCACCATTGGCGTTACCACCACCACCACCTGCACAGCCAGTGATGCCTGCTGCTCTTCCTGTGTATCAACAAGCTGTGAAACAGATGAGTGGAGGAATAGGAAGACCTTGGAGTGGGAAGCAGCCAAAGCCGAAAGCTAAAGATGCATGTAAAAGAGATATGAGTACTATTGAGAAGGAGAAATTGGGTGATCTGTTGCAGAATTTACCTCCAGATAGGATGGATCAAGCCTTGCAGATTATTAGAAAGAGAAATCCCGATCTACCTCAAGATGGGGATGAGATTGAGCTTGATATTGAAGCTTTTGATGTTGAGACACTTTGGGAGCTTGATAGGTTTATGGGTAATTACAAGAAGATGTTGAGTAAAATCAGAAAACAGTCACTTCCTGGTGGGAATCAGAATTATCCAGCAACTGAAGAGAACAAGGTAAGAATGCTGTTTTGATTTGAGTGCCAACTTCTCTTTTGTTTGCCCTGTTGCAATGCACTTTACTAATGTTTGTGTTTTGAATTCTGCAGTCTCCTATTGCTGTTGAGATGCCTGAAGCTGCAGCTATCAAAAACAACAACAGGAAAGCTGAAAACACTGTCATGGAAGAGGATGTTGACATTGGTGAGGATATTCCTACTAGTAGTTTCCCTCCAGTGGAGATTGAGAAAGATGCAGGTTATGCTAGTGACAACAAATCTGGTGCTAGTTCTGGTAGTTCCAGCAGTGATGATTCATCTTCTGATAGTGGTATGGGTTTTATAAATTTGGGTTCCCCTGTGTCACTCTTGTCCTGCAATTGTTAATTGTGTTGGAGTTGTGATGTAATTTGGTGTTAATTGCAGATTCAGATTCTGGTAGTTCTTCAGACAGTGATTCTGATGGTGATGAAGCACAATCTCCTTTCGTTAAACAAAATGACGGATTCGATTAGTTTGTCCATTGAGAGTAGGGAGTTGTGTAATGGTGTTTTAGGTATAATCTCTCATCCCTAAATTTCTGTTAGTGTTGTTCAATTCAGTGTCAATGTTACTGAATTGGGTTGTGTCCTGTTTGGTGGTTGTCTGCAGAGAGAGTTAGGTTTTGGAAAAATGATAGGAAAATTGGTAGCAGTGGTGGTAGAATTTGGGTTTTGAGCTAGTTGGATTGAACTAGCAGCTAAAAATTGTGCAGGTTTTGTAAAAAGAAAAAGTGACTGAATCAAAAATTGACTTTAAGGCAGGTGTTAGGATTTAGGCGAAGATTAGATCAGAGAGGAGATACACAAGGTTGAATAGTATTTGGTGACAATAGAAGGGTGGTGAAGAAGAAGATAAAAATGGGGGCTTTCTTAAATTTGTTCTTTATTTTTCATTGTACAAAAACATCACGGTTTAATGGAGTTTCATTATGCTCTAAAGCAAGTTTTTTTTCTGGATCACATTCTCTGTTGTTGTTGAAAATGTTTTTTGTTTTTTGGAATGTCATCAAGCATGTGATCCTTTGGTGTCCTTTATTTTTTTCATTGTCTAGTTCTTGTCAATCCTCTTATGCAACAGCTAAGTTCCACACTGTCAATGTCCTTTAATACTATTTACCCGCATCTAAGATCCACAAACAATGAAAAACTTTAATGTACCATGAACTTGAGAACTTTAAGAGTGTACAATTATCCCATATAGTAAGAGTCTAATACAATGATTTGTACAGCAACAACAAATTTACAGACTATACATAACGTGACCTCAAAAACAGTCTCAAAATTTCTGAACCAAATGGCTGGATTTCTCATGGGTTAATGCTATGAAACTTGATGGACTTTGCAGTGTGCAAATTGAAAGCAAGAAGAAGAAGTGGAAAACCTTGGGACCATTTTTCTCTTTCGTTGAAATTTATTTTTGTATGGATGTGGGAATGGAATACTGACCAACCAAAAGTATGCAAGATTTTCTAAGAAAGATGGGGCATTTAATGTTTGGTTGAAACTTGAAAGCTGAAAACTTGTATTCTGTATGTTTACCTTAAAAACTCACCTTTTCCCAACAACTGAGATCTTTCCTTCTTCAATTCAATTCTGAGCTGCCTTGAATATCTATCTGGAAACTCTAAGCAGAGCAGCAGAGAAGTGGTTGGAATGCATTGGGATTTCATTTAAGAACCTGAGTTAATAGGTGATGGTATTAGAGATCAATCTAGGTGACATTACAAAATAATCAAATCAAAAGTTTTCAAGATTCAATCAAATCAAAAGTAAATCTTCTTCAATTTATGAGAAACAAATAAAAAGATTCATTCTGGACTTCTTAAATCTCTTGTATGAACCTATCAGTTGTCATGTGCCGTGTTTTCATACTTGCATAACTTTAACATAACCAAAAAGCAAGGGTAAGAAGATACGAAAACATTTAACGAGGCGCTCTTTGTGCTTAAAGATTCCTTGTAGATGTACGTCTAAGTTTGTTTAGCTGAGAAACAGTCTTGCAAAAGTGATTAAGACTGATTTCAAACTATTCATACATGAGAAAAAAACAATTGGAATGAGATGGAAGCAAGGGCAATAAGGCAAAAATAAAGTAAAAGGGTTGTTTTGATATTATGAGTAAAGGGATCAACATCATATGGCACATGGTTGGGAGAGATAGTGGGGTCATTGGATTTCTGTTTTCGGAATTGATAATTGACATCATAGGAATATGCATGATTTTTGGTTCTTCATTTTTGGTGCTATGATGTATCTCATACTACCACTACCACCAAGCAAAGTTCGTTTTCTAGTTATATACATACATCAAGCTCTCTAAGTCCGTAGGGCATCATACATCGGTAGCTCAAACTTGGTTTATAATTGAAGTCAAACGGGTAATAATTCTGGGACCAAATAAATCCGAGAATCCAAAGTAGATTAGTCAATTCAATGGATTTTGAAAGCAGACTTTGAAGAAGTAATGTGCAGCTTAATGGACTGAGGACCAAGTCAAAACAAAGTCCGAAGCTGGCCTACGTGTTTCTATATTGATCTAGTGCCACACGACGTGTTAAGGAAAATAAGCCATAGAGTAAAAATCGAGATGATAACTTGAATTAAAACAGAAGCAGAAGGGTAGTTGCATACCTTGGAGGCTAGAAACGGTGCTAATACATGAAGCATCTCTAACATCTTTTTCTTCTGGACACGGAGTTAAAGTAGTTCCAACTTCTACCGTTGGCTGGAAAGGGTGCCACAAAAAACTACAGTGCAAAAGTTATAGCTACAGTGGCTATTAGCATGAACCAGGTTCAAGTAAGAATAAGGCTATAGGTGAAAATGACGAGGGGCTTGTAGGCACAAGACTTACCATTTATTCATTGAGCTTTCTTCTGCTTCTGTAGACTGTTGTCAGTCCACAACTTCCAAGTTTCTTCTCCTACTATAATGTTTCTGCAATAGCAACTATCTGGTATTAGTAAACATAGCAAGAGCATACACAAGACACAGAACTTACAGAACGTTAAAAGACTGCAAGCTGTTTTTTGTCTTTCATTCCACTATAAAGATAAGGAAAAGAAGATGGATATCTGCATTTCTACAGTATGGCGAGGTCAGAGAATCAACTTCAAAAGAACCCATGGGATTGACTGTAAGGGCTAGGAGGCGGCCTCGAAAGCCCTTCATACCAAAGACAGAATAACTACGATAACCGTTCTGAAATTGAAATTACAGGTCTCATTACTTCAGTAAATATCACCTCATTTGCTTCTTCGAGAATATGCTTTCAGGGGTGTTTATCTAATCTCTCCCCCTATCATTTAATGAACAGACCACACTGCCTGATACTTCCATGTCTCTCTAAGTGATCCATGACAACCTCCAAGGCAGAATAGAATATCATTCTGGCTATTTTATTTCTTTCCCCACTATCTAAAATGCACCTTTGGATGCAAATAGAGGTATTTTGCAGTCACCAGTATGATTTAGGGTGGCATTTAGGAACCGAGACTAGGCTTATTCAAGGGTCCCTGCACAAAAAGTGATTTCCCCTTGTGCAGCCAGATGTAGAAAATTACATCACCATCAACATTCCACTGCCTTTAACTTGAAATAATCTATTTCAACAAACAAGAACTAAATCCTAACTTGAAGCCAAAGAAGAAAAAAAAAAAAAAGGTGACTGGAAGCCAAGGAAAGAAAAACAAGACGAATCACCTTGCCCCGTTTCAAATAGACGACCTTAAGATTTGAAAAGCACAATTACATAAATCTGGTTTGCAATTTGTATCTGCTTACAGCGTCTCTTGACAAGTCTAGGTACTCTTGAATTAACAAAATTCCTTAATGCATCAGTTCATGGAGACGTGAATTATTCGATTAGGATCCAAACAATTTGAATAACCAAAGACGATACAAACAACAAAAAGTGGTTGTATCTATCAATTGCTGCAAACTACTCATCTAACTTCAACAAAGTGTCAAAGACCACCTAACTTTCTCCCATAATCTAATAGAATTACAAATTGAAAAACAAAATTAAAACAGATAAAAATAGCCCCTAAGAATTGAGATCATCAGCAAGAACAATAAGCAAATACCTCAAGTGCTTTCTGAAAAACCCTCTCCATGGTTGAACACAGTGATCCAAATCAAACTAACTGCTACACAATCCAGAAACTGAAATTAGTTGAATACAAAAGAAATCATCTAAACCTAAAGGAAGAAAATCACAATTTTTTTAATTTTTTTTTTTGAATTTCAGAAATCTAAATCTATTAATATAAGGAATTACTGATTTCTTCTCTTTTCTAAAGGAAGGAACTTTAATAAAAGAATTTAAATAAGGCAAGAAGAATCTTCAGAATGATTTTCATTCAAAATAAAGTAGATCTTCTTAAACACACCTCATTAAAACCTTACATCTCTCTCAGTACTCCTCCTCCACTCCAATTTTTTTGTTTTGTAAAAAGCCCAAATTTTGGAAGGAGTTTTCACTGAGAGAGAGATGAGGATTATCAGTGTGAGACCATTAATGGTGGTCATGGAGGAAAACTGGTTAAAGGAATCTGTTGGGGGACCAACTTTTTTATTGAAAATTGTAAAAACAAAAAAAATGTCAACATTTGTTTATGGGATGGGACCAATAATTCATATTGGTGCATATGTATTCAAAAATTTGGGGAACAGAGTGAATGTATTTGGTGTTTGATTTCTTTTTGGTCCAATTCTCTAGTTGGGGGTGTCACAAGATCAATTTTGATGGGATATCATCTCCAACAAGGATGCCAAAAATGGTAGCTGTTGGGGTAATTTGGATTTTATCAGTTTGCTGAAGAGCACCATACACATGGAAATGAATTGTTTCAATCAGCAGAATATACAGCCAAAGCTAAAAGACAAGTTCCTTTTCTTTTAGTCCAACTTTAATATTTGCTATGCTTTTGTTTTTGCTCGTTGAAAGAAGACACTGTAGTGCATGATTTTTCTTCCTTTAGGCCTATTGTTATTCACATGTCAAAAAAAAAAAAAAAAAAATCCCTTTTGGCATATCAGGTGGTATGGCAAATGTATTGCGTCATTATGGGAAAACCAATAAGCGACAGAGTTTATAACGACCGATATTGATAATATCGTCAGTGATAAAGTCATTATCACCAGCGCTGCCATGAATATCGTTTGGTATTGACTCTAGCGTCAACGTTATAATTAATATCGCCAATGCTCGACTTTCTAACACCTATAAATATGTACCGTTTCTTCTTCCCCTTCACACCTCCCTTCCCTTCTAATTTCTTCTATTTTCTTACATTTTTCCTTTAGTGAGAAAAGAAAAAGAAACAGAAAAGTCAATACTAGTACCCCAACAAGTGGATTAAATTATGTTGTGGATAAAGAATATGAGTTTCAAAATGTTAGACAAGCAGGCGGTGATGGTGCGCTCCCTAATAACATATTTGACCATCCAGAGCGAATTAAGTTAGTATTTTAAAGAGGTGGATGGTCTGAGTTCCGTACGATGTTTCAGTTATCTCCCCCTGTTGTTCAAGAGAGGGTCCGAAAATATCCTTGGCGACATTTATATCATATACAACCTAAAAACCACAGGACTCAAGGAGTTCAAATCATATTAGAACGATGGTGGTAGACTACAAAAACGTTCTTTTTCAAAGACTTTGAATGCGGTAAGTCAGTTTTTTCTAGTAATTAAATTTTTAGATTATGTTTTCTGTTTTATACAATACAACAAACTCTAATTATGAATAAATGTTGTTAACAGGAGTTACACCGATAGATTTGTACATGTTAACAAGAATTCCATGTGTTGGAAACTTACTTCCATTTAACATACCAAATTGGTTATCGGATGATAGATGGAAACAAAGACTTCCTTTATACTCAAATGATTTAGAAGGAAATGCTTCATATAGACTAATAAAAGCAAATGGATTAAATTAAAGTGGTTGGGTTGAAAAGTTTTTTGCAATGCTATGCTAAGAAAATGAATGAGAACAGGTTAGGAAATAACGAATATTTGTTCCCTGACCATTATGAGGAGCTCAAACGTCTGTTTGTGCTGTGGACACTAGGCCAATGTTTATTTCCAAATGCTACCTCAGTGGTGTTAATTAGTTTTCTCGAAGCATTAGAAGATTTAGAGCAAGCACCAACATATGATTGGGGGTCTCCAATTTTATCAGAGATTTGCATATCCCTCGGTAATTTCTCGTCGTGTGTCAAAGATAATGTTAATGCTTCTTGGGGAGTGTTGGAGGTAAGAACCAATATTTTTCACACTATTTATTTGTTATTTTCACATGAAAAATTTACTAACCAATAATGTTATCATTTTCAGTACTGGTGGTATACATATTCCCGTGTTTTGGAACCTTCTCTTAAGAATCACACCAATATTTTTCCGGTCATACTTAAGTACGGTTCCGATAATTGGCAAGCAGAACAGGTTGAAGATGGTCAACATACTGCTATTGTTCAGAGGATTCAACAGTTTTGTAGAAAAAGCCTTAACCTTCTCTCCTAGTCGTATGAAGCAATCCTTGAGTTCGAAGAAGAACAAGCTCAGAGAATGGTACAACTAAGCCTTCAAATGATCGTATTATACAACCCTATTTCTGAAAAGGGTGTTTGTTATTATGGTGAAAGACAAGGATCCCTAAGTTCGAAGAAGAACAGTTTCAGAAAATGATACAACTAAGCCTTAAAAGGATCGTGTTATACAACCTTATTCCTGAAAAGGATCGTGTTATACAGCCCAGTGGTAGAGGAATGACTCATTTGAGTCCCAGTAGTAGAGGCATGAGTCCCAGTCGATCAAGTCAGTGAAGTCGTGGAAGTGAAGAAGTTTGAGACTTCGTTTTATGCAGGAGGTACCGGAAAATTCTACTCCAAACCAAGTGTTAGATACTCAAGTAGTACGTCAAGGTGATGAAAACGTTGGCATGGATACAACTCATGCACGACTATTTAGGCAAATGCCAACTGACGTAATGACTTTTGGTGATGGTGTGAACATGGAAGCAATTAGGCAAACGACGATGTATACCTCAACCACCCCCCACCCCACCCCCCAATTTCCTCAAGCTCATCAGCATTTCAACCATTTCAGTAAACTCCACCAGAATATCAACAACACGCATTCCAGGTTTGTATCATGTTCCCTGCGCCCAGACCCATCAATTATCAAGGTTATGGTGACTTTGATGACACTCAACCACCAAGTGAGTCTCAAACCAGCTCGCTACCTGATATGTTGAAAAACACTCTTGATCCAAAAAACGCGGGCAATTGAGTCTTTGGTCAGGAAGGAATTGAGTAATTTATGGACGTAATTTAGTTTAAATATTTCAAATGTAATCTTTTTATTTTAATTAATGGAAACTATCTTTTAAATTAATATTCAATAGAAACTATTTTTACATTTCATTAAAAATTAACCTTAATTGCATAACACAATATTTAAAATTGAATCCCTGCACGTGAACCTTGTAGAGTTCATAATGTTCGTCGTGACTAAACCATCTTATGTTGTCTTGATACTTTATCACATCGTTATTGATGAAACAATAACGATTTTGAAGACACTCATTTGTTCTGCTTGAATTTACGTGACTTAATGTCATAAACCTTTGAAACACAGTGTCTCATAAGTTAAAAGTCTCTAAATTGAAATCTCTATCACTTGCAACTAAAATCTAACATCGAATTAGAGAATTATCTTCTTCTCGAGTGAAATCCACTTCGGTTATGTGAGCACTAGGCATAGTGAAATTAATTTGAAGTGGAGATGCTGTGAGTTGAAATGGGTATTTATAGGGGGGAGTAGTAGCAGTTGGATGACTGATGAGCGATGATCAATACAGCGAACAACATATTGACTAGCGCTGGCGCTGGAATGACCAAAGAGCGATGGTTTGACCATCTAGCGATGAAAACTCTATCTCTCGCTGGAAAGTCTGTCGTGTATGCCTATATGTTATAATTGACATATAGGCATATATGTTTGGAACTTTGGTATACCAATAGTGGGTGCATATATGGCAAAATATGATGTTTGCCATGTGCATAGGAATATGCCTTAGCCATGTTGTATCTTAGAGCAACCACCATGGTCAAAACCAGGGCCTGACTTCCTTGACTTCAGGCTCTAGCCCACCCATAATTTTTCTATAGGGCTTATAAAACCTGCACTTAGGCTTAGACCTGTTGTATCAAAATAATCAATTCCAATCCATCTAGGATTCCTATTTCCATCTAGTATTTTGGGTCCATAAAGTCGGTTCCTATATGCAACTGATTTATGGCATACTTTTCCATTTTTGCACCCAAAATGGGCATGACAAAGTGGCAAATATATTTGTCTAAGTGGTATATTAGCCGGCTGCAATATAGACTCTCCCAAGAAATGGAGAGTCAATCGCTCATTGGTCAACAAGTCGTCAACAATAAAAAGACTATCGTTGGACGTTCTGATTATCGCTTAGTGGTTCATCATCCAACATCCAGAAATCCACCCCTATAAATACTCAACTTCAAATTCATTTCAACTGGCACAAGAATTTCTAAATCTCTCTAGAATTTTCGTATCTCTCACCCAAATTATTCTAATCTAAAACCAAAATAAACATATCGCACATCTCTAGTGTTTGCTTTATAAGTTGTTAGTTTTCATTTTGACATGGCTAGTGCTCGCTTCACTCTAGAAAAAGATGATTTTGTCGTTCGATCTTGGATGTCAGTTGCAAGCGATGTAGACTTTAATTTAACTACTTTTAATTCATGGGACAATGTAGTTCGAAGTTTTTTGGCCTTAGCCGGTAATGAAAACTCAAGAAGAACAAATATTAGCCTTTAACATAGATTTTCTTAAATCAATAAGGAAGGATGTGAGAAAATATATGAAAAACTTTCTTCCATTATATTTGGAGTATAACAACTTCTCAAACTTATTTGGATTCCAAAATTTCATAAACTTCACTGACTTCCTCCACTGGAACTTGAGCGTACGCCACTGGGACTAGAACCTAAACCACCATGACTTGGACATGCACCACTACCATGACTGAAATATACTGGAGTAGGGATGTCAAACATCATGCTATCCCTAACTCTTTGCATATCTCTCAAGTGAAAATCTCCGAAATAATCCATGTATTAGATTGTTATAATCATTCAACTGGTTTTGATATCGCTGTGGTATATGAAAAAGCGGGGGTATAACAACCACACCCAATAATTCGTTCGACAATCTGTATGGACTAAACTCCAATATATTCTGAGAGCACCAACTTAAAAGCGAGCTCAATCAAGAGATATATTAAAGAGTTTTATCTCATTCTCAATACAATCAACAAATCAAACAGATAGAAATCTGCGAGCAAGGTCGAATTTATCAACTGACTAAATGGTAGGCTTCTAAAAGGTCCTAAAAATTATCCCCGGCCAAAAACTTGGTGGGCCCGGAGATATGTATAAAATTAAGCGCAATAAAAACGGGGGCCTACAGTAATACCGCAAGTGCACGGTCGTCGGTTGTAGCTCGTGCAAGTACGGGTCGATCCACAGAGATCGGGAGTGATTTGTGTGTTTAGCTATTTTGGGCTCCAAATTGGATTATGGTCTTAAGGTTGAGAACATGAAAATATGGTCTATTGGTCTCAAAACCTTATGTTGGGCTTATGAACTCTTAGCCTACCCCAAGAGGTAAATGGGGTCTAATGGGTTTGTTTTTAACAATGAAATGAACTGAGCTTGGGCTCAGTTGGTCTTGAAGTGCACTAGGCTTTGGGCCTTTGATTGAGCTTTGGGCTCAATTTCACCCTAACAGTGAAGTGGTCTTTCACAGTAATTGGGCTTTGGGCTTCTGGAATGAAATGTACTGGGCTTGGCTATTGAACTGGGCTATGGGCTTGAGTGCACAGCAGAGCAGATGCAAGCAGTAGCAGCTGGGGCTAACAACAGTGCTGCAACAAGGGAAAACAGCAGGGAAAGGAATGGCAGCAGGAGAGGAAGCAGCAGCAGGACAAGTGCTGCACAGCAGCTGCACAAGCAGTGCAAGTAGTAGCAGCAGCAGAACAATGCAGGGCAGTGGAAGGAGACAGCTGCAAGGGAAATGGAGTGGCAGCAACAGCTGCAGAAACTCAGATGCAGGAGGCAGCAGCACAAGGCAATGCAATAAAGAAAATAGCAAACAAAATAAACATGGAAGCAACACAGGGCAACACAGGGCAAAAGCAAAGAACAAAGCAAGATGAACCAAGGCCTAAGGCCAAGGGCAAGGATGATAGTGAAACTAACAGAGCAAGGCTAAGGCAAGAATACAGGCATACAAAAAGAATGGGAAGAGAATTAGCTTGCTAAGAGCACTAATTTCTCCCAATGCTCAATCAACAGTGCAACCTAAGCATACAAAAATGGAATGGCAAGAGAATCAGCTTGCTATGAGCACTGATTTCTTCCATTGCACAATCAGTTCAATGCTTCAAAGGTAACTAGCTTAGCATTCCATCAAACTAACAGCAGTGAACTAAACATTAACATTACACAAACATGGCACTAACAATGAACAACATTAACCTAACAGAGTACTAACATAACATTTGAAAATCAGTGAAAATTAAACAGGATGCTAACATAACATGGATACTAACATAACATTTGAAAATTAACCTAAAATGAACAAACCTAGACAGTGAAATTGATAAAGACAGTGAAATTGAAATTCAAAAGGAATTAAGAGTAGACATTAACATGGAATTAACATTTAACACTAACAGGAAATTAAAATTGAAACATAACAGGGAATTAAAATTGAAACCCTAAATTGAAAT